>NC_068278.1:46963658-47263658 GCF_025860055.1 Xyrauchen texanus | reverse complement strand
AATGTGACATGCTACACTTAATCCAAAACTATTTCAAAAAAGACATTTTTAACTATTGTATAATTATTATACATTCAAAATGCAAAGTGATTCAAAAAGTCGAAAAACTCCAAAAATGCCGAAAAGTTGCAAAATATGTTATTTGTTATTAACTGCATCTGAGTTACAAGTTAAGTGCATGTGTGATTAAACATCCATGTGTGTGCAACCCTGCTGACGCCTTAACTCTGTAGAGTCTGACTCCAATTGAAATTGTCCCAAAAACGTCATCCTCAAAATCAGTAGCTTGCATGCTTGACGTCTGATAAGACTATATAAACAAGTATTGACCGCTTACCTGATGTCTTTCCGGCAGATTTGAAATTGACCACGGACAGAAAGAAACTGAAGAATCACTTGCACCGAACCCAACGAGTCTGGATTCGTATGACAAATGTTCTACTGCATGCTTGCCTTCATATCCACTGTGATATTTCGACCAAATAATAGGGCGCCCGGAGGCGCACACAATGAATACGTCTGCAAATGATTGTCTAGTTGATTATTTGCTCAATACTCAGCGTGCTTTTCCATGCCTCGCTGAGTTTTCCGATCCCATTATTCCGCGTTCACAGCTGCCGCAGAATCCGCACGCGCTGCATTTACAGCGTCGCGCGTTTAGAGCCGCACGCATCCACAACGCGGGCACATAGTACCCGATATTCGCCTCCTCTTCCTCACAGGCAGTTAATCAGGTCAGAGGAGGTCCCCTGTTTTTTTGGTATTGGTAAGTGACCTGTTTGTCTGTTCTCTTCTCCTTGCGTGCGCGGCGCGTGTTTGACATCCCTGCGGTTCACAGCAAAAGCACCCGCGCGTCAGCTCGCGCTCCACACAGCCCGACAGCACTGCCTACAGTTCTCATATAGCCACAGCACGACACACGGCATTACAATAAGTAAATAAACCGAGGTAATGTCCATAATACGCGACAGCTCGAACAGTACTTTCTGTGCAGAAAAATATCTTTAACTCATTAGATTTACAGGACAGTGTGGCTAGATAGTCAGGGATGCAATCCGTTTCATCCATTTATTGTCCAATTTAAAAAGACATGTAATTAACTCATTTAATTAACTTCATGGGCCCTCCTTAGAGCTGCATTAGAGGGATAGTTCACCCAAAAATGAAAAATTTCTCATCGTTTACTCACCCTCATGCCATCCCAGATGTGTGTAACTTTCTTTCTTTCTTCTGCTCAGGGTTGTATATATATATATAATATATCTGCAAAATATGGAGGGAGGAAACCCCCCAATAATCAAAACAATCAATGTACATATTGACAGCATTCTCCTTGGCAATCATGATTTCAAGCTCAATTACACTTCCTTAGTGCAATCTAGCGTTCTGCTCCAGCGTCAAGCATCAGGAAGCGTAATCAACCTTGAAATCATTACCATGCCTAGAGACTGCAATGGCAAGATATACAGTGAAAACTGAGTTATAATTTGGTCTGTTCTAACCCAAAACCAACTGGAGAGTTGGAAGACATTAATTAAACCACATTAATTAAGTCGTATGGATTATTTTATGCTGACTTTATCTCCTTTTTGTAATTTCGAAGGCCTGATCACTATTCACTGGTATGGTATCGACCTACAGAGCTGAGATATTCTTCTAAAAATCTTCATTGTTCTACAGAAGAAAGAAGGTCATAAAAATCTTTGATGGCATGAGGGTGAGTAAATGATGAGAGAATTTTAATTTTCAGGGTGAACAGAGACACAAACCATATCTAAAGACCATAATTTCATATAGTCTTTCATGTAGGCTTTTCTGACTTGGACCAGTAATGGCCTAGTCACCACCCAGAACAAACTAGCAACATGTCCAGTGTTGCTTGAGAGAAATAAACCTGATGGCATTTTCAAATCTAGAAGAGTTTTTCATATCCTCTCACTCCATCCATACATCCATCCATCTCTCATCCATTCATCTCTTCATCCATCCATCCATCCATCAATCCATCTCTACATCCATCCATCCATCAATCCATCCATCCATCTCTATATCCATCCATCCATCCATCAATCCATCTCTCATCCACCCATCTCTATATCAATCATCCATCAATCCATCTCTCATCCACCCATCTCTATATCAATCATCCATCAATCCATCTCTACATCCATCCATCCATCAATCCATCTCACATCCATCCATCTCTATATCCATCCATCAATCAATCATACAACCATCTCTCCATCCATCCTGGGGCAGACTGGCTATTGGGAGCACTGGATGTTTTCCCAGTGGGTCACTGTGGGTCGAGTAAGTATAGATATAGATAGATATAGATGTAGGTGGTCACCCTGGGCTCAAACATGCATACGTGGATCTCAGGAGGAAAAATAAAATGCAACGAACTGCAAGACAAGCCAATACAAGGTCATTTATTTAGAAATAATGTAACAGTTTTTATTTTGAAATTGTTACAATCAAACATCAGTACCAGCGAATCATTTACATTTATGCATTTGGCAGACGCTTTTATCCAAAGCAACTTACAGTGCAACTATTACAGGGACAATCCCCCCAGAGCAACCTGGAGTTAAGTGCCTTGCTCAAGGACACAATGGTGGTGGCCATGGGGTTAGAACCTGCAACCTTCTGATTAACAGCCCTGTGCTTTAGCCACTACGCCACCACCACTCATATTTGCATATTTGCATAATTTATTCATACCGCAAAGCAATTCTGGGAGCTGGAGCGTGGCTTGCTGAATAATGTTCACACATGATAAACATGCAGAAAATATTATTTTGTAGCTCTTTGGCTTACTTTGTTTAAAGGATAGCAGAAACGGTGCTTGTCAAAGCATTGGTCTTTTCATCTTTTCTCAAGAATAACCTGGGGAAGGAATTAAAACCCTGCAGATATAAAGATGCAACAAACTCACATAGAGTAAAAATATGAGCAGTATATCTGCAAAATATCAGCAAAGATCTACACTTTACGAGGCATGTTTATTTATGTAATTTTTTTTACATATATTTATATTTGTATATTCTGTATATATATATTTGTATAATAATATATATTATTATTATACAACATGTTTTTTAATATCATATTAACTAAGACAGTTTATTTGCACTTCTAAAAATCTTTTAAAACTTTGAAGAAATGCTGACTTGTCATAGCACTTTCCCTTGTACTTTCATGTCCATTTTAATCTATATGTTGGGGAAAAAAAGTATTCTGACATGTTATTTGTCTGATCTATAATGTACTTATTTTTAGTGCTTTCTCTAAAAAAATCCACTCACACATTTACAGTGGGTTTTTTTATGTTTTAAAGTTGACCATTTTTGCACTGGTGGGGCCCGTTGTCATGACTAGCAGTCAATAGAAATGTCTGTTTTTCAACACCAAATTTTTTAATTAAGCCGGAAAATGAAATCAATGAGCCGATGTGTTATGGTGTGGTGTGTTGTGGGCCAGGTTTGGTGGGCCGCTCTGGGCCGCAAAGTCCAGGGTTACATTTTAGTCCCAGTCCACCCCTGCATCCATTCCTCCATCTTTCCACTCATTCATCCATCCATTACTTTCTTTCACTTTTTTGTGCTGATGATTTCATATGCTAACTGTCCCCCTTCCAGCTCATTGAAATGAATGAAACTTTAGTCTCTCTGATCTGAGGCTGATCTCCTCCTTCTGAAGACATCTCTCGCCCACAGACCCCCAACTCAAAGGGTAATACAGAGGTCTCATGCAATACTTCATGTAAGCTCTATTCATGCCCCCGCACTGAATAAAGCTTCTGTCTGGTTTATCCATTTATGTCTTATTTGGGTGAGTGTCTTCTAGTCACCATTTCTGACAACAATCAGGAAGTAATGTATTTAAAGTTAACAGATTTTTCAGTTTTGACTCGTACACATATTCAAATAAAATGTAACATTGAGAGCCTTCTGAAATGCATGAATACAAATGTGTATGTTTTAGTGAAATCAGATGTATAAATCTGGACATTTCATAACATTTCCAACAGCTTCTGTTTCAGTTCCAAAAGAAATAGTTCACCTAAAAAACACAATTCAGTGTTTATTTATTTACCCTCATGTTATTGCAAAAGTAAAAGATAATTTTGAAGAATGTTTGTCTGTCAAGCTCCAAAAAGTTTATAAAAGTATTACATTTGGAGGGTTATGAGATTTCATGTCTTAGGTGAACTATGGAATACATGCGTTCTACTTTGTGTGACCTTGGTGTTTCCGGTAACAGCGCATACATGCAGAGGTTTGTACATCAGAAGCCAGATTATTTCTAGCCTACTTTTAAGGGCTGTCAGTTGATTCAAACAATAAATCATGTTTTGGCATTAACATGACTGATTTTCTGAAATTTGCATCTAAATATATATTTTTCCTTTCCAAATGTGGCTACACTCGGTTCCTAAATAATACATCAAATATACACTAACTAAACTATGGTCCTAATTAAATGCCCGACATGGTCTTCTGCTGTTGTAGCCCATCCGCCTCACTGCTCGACGTGTTGTGCATTCCGAAATACTCAAACCAACCCGTCTGGCACAAACAATCATGCTATGGTCAAAATCACTGAGATTACTTTTATTCCCATTCTGATGGTTGATGTGAACATTAACTGACGCTCCTGACCCGTATCTGGATGATTTTATGCACTGCACAAGATAATCACATGAATATGTAGGAGTACAGGTGTTCCTAGTAAAGTGCTCAGTGAGTGTATATCTACTTATCAATTAAATAATGACACAAAATAGGGATTAAAACATTTAATAAATGTTGGGATGCATGTGTTCATCTGGTCTTTCTCTCCTCTCTCACACATGGATCACTGCAGTGTTTGAAGTGTCTAGTTATTTTATTCAAAGAGCTAACATTCTTTGCTAGTCTTCATCAACTGCCTGTCATTTGCGGTTCATTTAATGTCAACTACAGACCTCTGTGTGCTTGGGCTGAATTAAAGCTTTGAAACTGTTATTCCACTAATTTTTTAATACGTACCGGAAAAATGGCAAATTGTAAAAACATATAACCAGAAACTAGCGAGCTGCTTTATTTTAAAGCGGAGGAACTTCATTTGCTCAGTGCAAGTAATCCATTCCTTTCATTTTAGAAGTAAAACATGATCAGACCCTTTTACTAAAAGCATCTTGCTGGCAGCTGACCCTCTGAACTATTGGAGGGCAGTAAAATGCAGTAAGAGGGTATTGGGCTGGTTTGGGGGTTGAAGAATTCCACTGATAAGAGTAGAAGCACAGCACACTCTAAATGACATCATATTCGGGAGGTTAGATGTTTGTTTCGCCTGGCTTTTGGGCTCCAAGTGCTGTCAGTTTTAATCAGTCTTCTGCACTTTTACTGGTTAGACAAAAATGAACCCAAGCTGCAAGCCAGAGCTGGGGCCTCTCTACTCTGCTTCAATCGTAATATTCATGCAGGGCCAGACAGAGACCTTTCACTGCCCTCAAACCATGCTGAATACAATTTTGCCGGGGAGCCACTGTCCTGCTGGTCTGACGTGAAATTGCATTACCTCTGAATGTGTTCTGAATGGCTTAATAGAAAACATTCGGTATCTGGATTTCCAGCATCATCTCTAAGTGTTTATGTAATGTTGTACAGGTTAAAAGAACAAGCACAACTCCAAGGGTCAAACAGAAAGACCAGAATAAATGGGGTACACTGAAGTTAACCTTTCATCAAATGATTTACCCCACATTCCTGAATAAACTCATGTCCATACACATTTTTGATTATAGTGCACCAATGTATTACTTTTATGATCACATTATGATGATTTTTTGGTGTATTTTATGTTTGTTTGTTTTTTTTGCTGCAGTATATAACAATGAAGTAATGATGAAATAATGACAGGATGTCTCAATTTATCATTTGAAAAATGTTGTCTTGAATAAAGTGTTGGAAGTCTTCAAAAAATTATGAATATGGCACCAGCAACATTCTGTTATCGTATAATGTCAAATAAGGTATATGATTCAACTGATTTTAATAAAGTGATGGCATTACAATTTTATTAATCTCATTGATAATATATAAAATCATATACAAATTTAAAATCAACTAATTTATTCCATGCATTCAATATAAGGATTCATAAACATTTTTACATCTCTAAATTTGTTAATTATGTACAATGTTTTGTTTTAGATGGTATTAATACAACAATATTGTAAGTTTCAGTGTCTATGCAAACATTAGCACTTGATACATCTATAGGATATCTATGAATATTCATGATCTGATTTTGGATTTTTAATTTGTCCGTGCAAAATTATACAAATCCCTGCAGAAGACCTCTGTGAATATATGAGCTGTCACTGGCCCCTATCAACACTCACATCATGATTTGCAGCAGTGAAGTCAAGAAAGCTTCAACTCTCACAGTGTAATTTTATGTGTTGGTGAGGGCAAAACAGATAAAAAAAAAAGCTCTCACTTTGAAACTCTAGACCTCAAACACATCATTGTCACAGCATTCAGAATGACTGTTTTTCAGAACATGTTTTCAAGTATGAGGCCTCTTTTAATGTTATGCATGAGTACATGTTAAAAGCTGAGGTGCACTTGGGTGGTGACTACACTGTGGCCCACAGCTTGTAAAAACAATGACGTCTTTGTAATGCACCTACCTGTATCACATGCATGTGCATGTATATCTGCATATGTGCATCATGCACCCACAAAAAACTCAGGCACAAATTGTTGTTTTTTAAAGTTTGATGTTCAATTTTGAACATGTTCAAAGTTTGAAGCTTTCAATTATTAATGACTCCTATTAAGGACAATAGAATTGACCTAAAAATGTAATTGACCTGTCAAAAAGTAGACCTTTGGTTTAGAGAAGAGAACATGCAAAAATGAAAATTCTGCCATCATCTACTCACTTGCTTGTTTTAAACATGTTACACTTTCTTTCTATTGTGGAACACAAAAGGAGATTTTTAGTAGAATACCTAGCTCTGTCCCTGGTTACCATTCACTGTCATTGAATAGAAAGCACAGCATTTTCATGTTTGGATAAACTATCCCTTTAATATTAAATGTTTTTGGGAGGGCCTTCCATGGACCAAATGTCAAAAATATGAGAAATGGTGTCTTTTGCTTCATTAGAAATTTTGGAGGTTTAATCTTTCAACACAGTTTCATTAAAAACATTTGGAATTACAAATATTGATTCTAAAAACATTAAATAACCAAATATGCATGCCCCGTATGATTAAAGCAGATTGAAAATAGCAGTGAATCGCATCATGAGAAACGCTTTTAAAATGTGTTTAATGTTGCAGTATTATAGACTCCTTAGAGACACAGACTTATTAAATTCAAAGGGAGAACAAGGATAGTTTGGACATTATGGAAATAGTGACCAACCTTTATCACAGACAATAAAGTCTGTTGGAGTTAATTATTAATCTTGGCACTCACAGAAAACTACAGAAAAAAATAGGATGTGAATTATTGAAGGCACATGCACAATTAATTAGCAGTCAAATGAATAAATAATACAATTATCTTAAACTCTCTAGGTGATTTTAATCAGAAATGAGCATGGAAGAGGTTGAGTTTTAGTTCTGGAATGTAGGTTTCATTATAAAAATTCAGGAACCCCTCATCATTGAGTCCATAAAACTAATCTCATCATTTCCTCAACAAGACTAATTATCCAGTGGTGGCAATGGATTCATTCCACAGGGGTTCAGACTTAAATACAAAGTCCCAAGATTTCATTGAGCATTAGTTCAAGATTTTTCCCTCTCTTTAGATATCACTAAACTCCTACTGTATGTGTCTAAAAGGCCTCAAAGGATTTCTACGCTGAGATTTCTAAAGGCCTGTGCATACTTTATGCATTCCGGATTGAATCAAGCCTGGTCGACCACGCTGCCTTCAAAGTATACCTTTTTGTTCGCCACTGAATATAAATGCGTTCATGCGCACTATGACTGCTTTGTGATTCTGACTGCATCTAAAAACATAGGCAGCTGACTTGCTATCTAATCAGTTAAAAGAATAGTTCACCCAAAAATGAAAATTCTCTCATTATTCACATACCCTGATGCCATACCAGATGTGTATGACTGTCTTTATTCAGCAGAATACAAATGAAAATTTTAGAAGAAGATAGAGCTCTGTCAGGTCCTTTTAATGGAAGTATACAGGTGCCAGCACTTTGATGATCCAAAAGTCACATTTAGGCAGGATAAAAGTAATCCATGCGACTCCATGAATGTCTTCTGAAGTGAATCGATAGGTTTATCTAAGAAACAAGTTGATAATTAAAATATTTGTAACTTTAAATCTGCACTTCCACCCAGGGCTCTAATGCTGTTTGAAATGGCTGAACTCTCAAGTGATGTTTTGAACTCACCGATGCGCTTAGCTGTTGGCAGGAAGCGCTTTTTAAAAGTTAATAACATTTTAATATTTTTTTTTTTTTTACACAAACATATCGATTTGCTTCAGAAGGCATTAATTGATCGACTAGAGTCATGTGGATTACTTTTATGCTGCCTAAATGTGACTTTTGGATCATCAAAGGGCTGGCACCTGTGTACTTCCATTATAAGGAACTGATAGAGCTCTATCTTCTTCTAAAATTTTCATTTGTATTCTGCTGAAGAAAGACAGTCATACACATCTGGTATGGCATCAGGGTGTGAATAATGAGAGAATTTCAATTTTGAGTGAACTATTCCTTTAATGGCTTAACAGACAGCGTTTTTTGAATGAATGGAGCTCTTAATGAAACTGGTGTCAGAACCATTTGGTTCAACACTTATTCACCTTATTTTCATCCTACCGCTGTAAAGAGCCTCAGAAAGCAGAATTTTCCAGTTTTTTAGTACAGTCACAGCTGTCGCATGCGCCAATGATGTGCACAGACGAGGACTGTGCGCGTGTCAAGATGATTCCACACAGTCCACACAGTATGTTCTTATGACGAAATTTGCGTCACGCACACTGTGTGCGGAACGATCAGCAACGTGGACAACCGAAGTATACTTTGGGCTTATCTGTTAACTTTACAGTCAGAATAAGGGAATAATATGTTGTGGTGACATACAAGGACATTTTTAAACAGTAACTTCAGGTTTGGAACACCATGAGGGAGACATTATTTGGGTGAACTGTTACTTTAAATAATTAAAACTAATTTAATCAGATGTTGAATTTATCCACATGCCTCTAAATTTACATACATTTTCTTGGTGCAATAGAGTTTTAACCAATTTGATAAACGGCAGTCCATCTACACTTTTCTATTTCTACTTTTCTTATTTCAGGCACATTTGCACAACTTTATTGGCCATGGTAATGCTACAAGTAATTCAAGATCCCACTGTGAATGTAATTTATAGAAATCTTTGCCATTATTATTTCTGCCTGACTGCAAGGTATTATGTTGACTAAATATCAGCAGATATTCCCTGCCATTACCATCAACAATAGGTTGGTTCAAAGGCCCAAAGAGGATTATTTTCATTGGAGAAATACAACCTCACTAAACTTTTTTGTCCACTTAGTTGTGCATTCCAAGCAGTGTATCTGTAGTGAGATTGAGTAAAGTGAGTGATAGTAAAAACATTACTTAAATATTGATCTGTTTCTAATCCACACCTATCATATCCCTTCTGAAGACATAGATTTGACCACTAGAGTCTTACGGATTATTTTATGCTTCCTTTATGTGCTTTTGGAGCTTCAAAATGTTGGTACCCATTCACTTGCATTGTGAGGACCTGCAGAGCTGAGATATTTTTCTAAAAATCTTTGTTTGTGTTCTACTGAAGAAAGGAAGTCATACACATCTGGGACGGCAGGAGGGTGAGTAAATTATGAGAGAATTTTACAATTTTGGGTCAAATATACCTTTAATAATTTTACAATTTTAACCATTTACCATAACCTCAAAAGTATATTAACATGCAAACTCTGAAAATACCATCAGACTTGATTGCACTTGATTAAGAATAATTACTGCTTTTTACTAATTACAAATGAAAAGCTACAAACAAATGTAATCGCTATAGAAAGACATTCAAACCTGTCTACACTGCTATCCTGCCACCAGCGTATGCAGAGTTTTGGATGCTGGTGTGCTGGTTTCCCGACCAGACTAAACTAGCAAACTTTCATCAACCAGATAGAACATGCTGGCTTCACCAACTTTATTTAGATGGTAAAAAGCATGCCAATGCTGGTCCTTCAGCTAGACCAGCGCTAAACCAGCATGGTTTAAACAAGCCTGGAACAGCATGAAAATTCAAGCTGGTCTTTTCAGCATGTTCACAAACAGCTATTATAAGACTATGCTTAAACATTAACTCCTAATATGGGTACATAAAAGTTGTAATAACAATTTAAAGGGGCAGAAACTCAATACATGCAAGTTGAGTGATCTTATTTCCTCCCAGCACATCTTGATATTCTGTGGCTCCTATACTTAGGCTACATGTTCTACAAGTACGTCACATTTCACTTGGACCCTGATACAGGATCAGAGCGAGACCGGAAACTTAATCTGGGACCAGTTATATGAGGCAAACTCCTGTTGCTTTATATTGAGGAATGAGAGAAAGATGAGGAGATATCCCAGTCCAAGTATTAAACTTGAGTGCACAATTCACCACACACTGTTTCTGCTATGTACATGAATGATACCTCAAATTGTGTGGCTTGTTAAGGAGAGGTGTACTGTTTCATTTTTAAGCACCAGGCTTGTGCCTTGTTGATGAAAAATAGTGCAAAAATTCCATCAACTTACATTGAAGAAGGGACTCAAGCCATATCTAGGGACCATGATATCATAGTAAGCAACAGTGGGGATTTCTTTAAGACTGCAAGGGAAGCTCAGCTTCCCCTATAATGTCAAAAAAATAATGGTCAAATATGTACTATTATGTAAACAATTTATTGACTAAAAATGTGTTAGAACACGTTCATCTCGAAGACGAGTTCGTTCAGAATCAGCTACATTACATATAGCAGGTCGGCTGACTCGATTTACTTCTCATACATTCCCGTAGCGTCAGTGCATTTCCCTGTTGAAGCCGAGCGTCCATTGACTTCAATGGGGCTGCTATGAACAGTTTTTTCAGTGCTCGAAAATAGACGGTCATTGGATAAACGCTGCGATTATGTCCCGCCCACGGACGCTCAGCGTCTCTGGGGGTGAATGAGGAGTGGGCTGGCCCGGACTCCGGGCTTCAGCGTGATGATTGGAGGATCTGTCGAAAGACTGCATCTCCTTTTGATTGACAGCGAATCTGTACTATAAGAAGTCACTGAAGCTATTTCAGCTCAGTCCCATCGCGGATTTCTCAAGTGTAGTCGAAAGACAAACTGCTGCAACCTATTTCTTTATATTTGTTTGGCTGAAATTGCTAGTCAATTTGCATAATACATTTCACACAATTATACACCACATTCCTTGTTTCAGTTTTACCAAGTTTAATATATTTTGTTTTAGAGCGTTCGTTCGTTCATTCATACAGTAGGCTAGGCTAGCGTCAGATGCGGGTGAAACTGCGCACGATGGCAGACGGTGCTAATATTGTCGACCTGATTTTGGCGAAGCCATTTGAAAGTCTTCCTTACGAGGAAAAAATTAGAATTAAACAGCAGGGCAGATCAACACCTAAGATTGATTTAGTGCAAAAAATAGGGTAAATAAGTTTATAATGTAGGCCGAAAATGAGCTTCCCCTCTTTGAAAGACCAGCAGCCGCCACTGGTAAGCAACCACCAATAACATCCTAGAAATCACTTAGCAACAACCTAGCAACCACCCAGAACATCCACCTACAGTAGCAATGCCCAAGCAACCAACCAGAACACCCTAGCAACCGCATGGTCCAAACCCGCTCAGAACAGCTCAGTCAGCAATCACATACTGTAGCATTTAAACCCATGTATATCACCATTCTAAGATTTTCAAACATTAAATATTAATTAGGCTACAAATTGGTTTAGTTGTTTACAAGTCATTAAAATACTACACCATACAAATATATTATAATTATTAAATTCATAGACAGATTTGAGATACATAGAGTGTAGGCTGCAGGTGACATATAAATCGTCAAATGCAAAATCATAATATGCACGGATGTTAAGCAGATGACCAGAGTTGGCAAACCTTATGAGTTGTGAATGTGATCAAAACGTACCTGCAGCAAATGATAGCAATGGCATTCTCCTCAAATACACAACTCATACAGTAGACAACAGAGGGGTTGAGAGCATTTGTAAAGAGTACTATCCCTGAGAAAAAGATAAGCAAGATGCCATCATTTATATGCAGTAAAAACAGAGTGCTATATGCTCTACCCTGCAATGCTGACTAAAGGCTATGACGAGAATTGTAATAATTTTCTGTGAACAGAAAAGGCCACAAGTATTGCTTATATAATCAACCTCCTCACATATAATGGTGTGTAAAATAAAACGTGTGATTGAATACATTGGCGTATTAAGGAAGTGACAACTTGTCACTTCCTTAATACGCCAATGTATTCAATGTACACACTGGCAGACAACTGATGCAACAGCACTTTTCTCTGATATGACCATGGCAAACAAAACACTTGGTACTAAAATCAAAATGCAGCGCAAAAGCAAAAAGCTATGCCAAAATTACACAGATATACTGTAATTAGCTGACTACAAGTTAAAACTTAAAGAACTGCACTCAGCTAAAATCCTTTGAGCACACTTCAGGCAAGCTCTATTTTAAGAGACCAGAGCATGGTTTAAAGACTGCACACACACAAAACCCAACCCAAATGTCCAATGCAGATTCATAACCGCAGTAAGTAGAAACATCAGTGCACCCTTTCATCAAAAGATTACATATGCATGCTTACAGCTCACAAACTAATCAACATTTAAAGAGCCAACCAATGTAAACAGCTGATTTGTATTATTTTTTTTAAATGTAGTTCAATGCACTGGGTTGCATGCATGTTTGATTTCAAAGATTAGATTCCTTCTAATTAAAAAAACAAGGCTAAAAACATCCATAGAACTCACAGTAGTGATGACGGTTTTCTCAGTTCCTATACACAGTTGATTAGGTTTAAATTGATTAAGCATCAATAATATTTTTTTGGAGTATGCAGTCCATCCAGTGCCTGAGATCCACCTGTTTGTGGTACTACATCAAGCCCTTGGCCTGTCAAAAACAGAGCTGCAACAATTTTAGCATCAACAGTCTGTCAAAGACTGAAGAAAGAGTATCTAGAATCACTAGAAGCTCCAACAACGGACATGAAAAGGACAAAGACAAACAGTCTGAAAGGTAAGAATTAAGGTAACTTTTTCTAGTCTTTAGTCTCTCTCTCTCTCTCTCTCTCTCTCTCTCTCTCTGTGTGTGTGTGTGTGTGTGCTCTTGAGCTGCTCTCGTTCATCTTTATCATTTTCAGACACACAGCTTCACTACAAAAACATTCAGGCTGCCCCCTTAAGCAAACTCTAATACAGATGCAAATACAAAGATTGGCAGAATGTGTACACTCAGCTGCTAACACTAACACAGCTGCCCCTTCCTTGCCTATTTCGGGTAGACTTAATGAAGTTCTCAGTTTTGTTTAATTTAAGCAACTTTTTTTTTGGTTTTATACTGTATCTTCTAGAATTTCTTAAGAGAAAGTAAATGGTCACACATTAGACAATTGTTGGTGAACAGTGAGTTTAGAGCTATAAAATTATTGTGGTCTTGGAAGAATTTTATGAGAAATCTTTGATTGAAAGCTTTGTATTTTGATTGCAGACTTATTACAGACGTATCTATCTGAGCACAGTGTGAGACTTTGTTAAAATATAGACACATGAGATTACTGGGGTCTTTTTCTTAGGAGAAGAATCTGAGAACCAGGAGATTTAAAGTCAACATGATACACAGTTTGCAATCCATTTAACTTTGAGTGAAACAGTATATTCAATGAGAAAAAACCAACAACGGTGTAAATAACACCTGCCACACAGAGTGGCTATTTGCACCACAATAGTCTATTGGAAACGCTGAGATTTTCAACAAACTGCATTGTGAGCATCGCTTTACTAGCATGGGGCGTAACCCCGGTGAGATTGTGGTTGAGTTTGGAATGGCATACTACACATACTACTCATTTTACTTCTGCCATATATGTCTATTGTAGAAATAGTAAGAGTCATATGGTAGTATTCAATTCCAAACTCTGCTGGTGCCTTTTCGACCCAGGTTCAATTCCTCATTCTGTTTCCTGTCCCATCTCTTAATATTTTCTTTAAAACGACTTATATTAATATATTAAAATGAATATAAAGGTAGTATTACTTTGGTAATATTGTAGTTACCATGTTTTTTGGCAGAAACCATAGATTTGATGTGATTAACAATGGTGTTACTACAGTAATATGATGTTTATATAGTAACTATGTTTAAATTTGTGGTTACTATGATTTTATTACAATGTACCTTGGTGATACTATGGTTACTGTAGTAAATTGTAGTTCATTTTTGTAAAAGAATGTTAGAATTAGGTTTATGGGTAGGGGTTGGTGTTGGTGTAGTTTGTCTGTGGGACTTTAAATAAACACAATAAATATGCTGCAGTGATGCCCCTATACTGTATTTAATAGTATCTGCACTATTTGCGCCAAGGTGCAAACAGAATCTACCATTATTTGTACCACGGTTGGAGTGCAAATAATATTTGCAACTATTTGAACTGGTGTGTAAATAGCATCTATCTACCTTTATTTGCACTAGGGTGCAAATAGCATCTGCTGAACAAAAAATTATAGCGCAGGACTTGAATTTATCTGTAGAAAATGTCTCTAAATGACAGGTGTTTGGAGGGGACAGGTAAAAAAATATGAGTGCTTGGTGATGTCAGGTGAAAAGGAAACTTTTTTTTAGAGGCGGAGCGTTATTACATTTTGAAAAATGATTATGAAGACAAACATTTGTTTTACTTGGAATAACATGCACTGATGAATTGTGCACAGTAAGACCAGGTAAGTGCATTAGAGGAATATTCTGGGTTCAGTACAAGTTTTTGTTAATTAACACAAACCATAATTTCGAATAAAAAAAAAAAAAGGCTCTTGCAATGAGAGTGAAATGGAAAGTTACATCGTCATGGCAACAAAGTTGTAAAATTGGATATAACTTAACACAGAAAAGGTTAGTAAGAGATTTTATCACACTAAAATCATGTTAACTCTTATTATATATTATTTACATATTGTGGCTATACTTTTGAAACAGTATTTTAACGTTTACATATTGTCCTCATTCGCTTCCATTGCAATTAACCACAATTTTTGCTTCTTCATTTTTTTATATAAAGTATTTTTTGTGGTAATTAACATTATGCCACAAATGCTGTTGATTAAGCTTGTAATGAACCCAGCATAATAATTTAAGATGTTGAATTTAAGCTAAAGTCTCAATTTGCACTCAGTTTAATATCATTGCTTTCATGAAGAATCAATTGAGACATTAAAAAGATCTCATTTGTGAATTTTTTATTCCATGGTATCTGACTTTGTCTCACATAGATGTCCACATCTTGACTAGCTAAGACTGGACAAATGGCCTTGAATAATACACAATATTGAATATAGCCACAATTGTGGATTCACGGGAAGCCAGCATTTGAGATTATGTGAAGTAAATTATGAAAAGTCAATGTAAATGCTCGCAATGCTCGTTGTCTATTTTTTCCATCAGAACAGCCTGTATGTGTGTGTGTGTGTGTGTGTGTGTGTTTGTGTGCGTGTGTGTGTGTGAGAGAGAGAGTGTGTGTGGAGGGGAAGAGAGGGACATGTCTCTTCATTTCCCTTTATGGTTGATTTCCCCTTTCACTGGCAGTGAATCTACCCCACTGTAGTGCACCTGCGCTCACCCATGCTGAGGAGAAGAGAAAAAGAAGGCAGATCTGGCTAGGGTACATTTGCAAAGGTACCCCACAGGTCAGCTAGGAGTCAGCTAGAGGTCAGCCAAGTCCTAGGGCAGCTGTCCAAAGAGCTCAGCTCCTCTCTCGTTGCACCCTGTCCTGTCAGTCACAAAGATATCAATCCCTACGCCACACAAAGATCGAAAGCCACACAGATTTTTTTTTGTTTTGTTATGCAAGCACACATATACATGCAAATGTTCTTGGCTGTCTAAACTGTGACATACTGTCCTATAGTCTTCTACTGTTTTATATAAAGCTAGTTATAAATAAAATAGACTAACCCTTGGCCTTACCCACACCTTACTCATAAAAACGATTTACTTTATTTATGAATTTGCTAATTATGTATCATGCCTTATTGAATTATATTATTATGATTTTCCAATTGAGAATGTGCCTGAAAGTCCCCAAAGGGAGATTCTGTCAGATTTAGCTCACTTTTGGAGTCAGTTGTCCTCTCTAAAATATAGTGAAGCACACACACACACACACACACACACACACACACACACACACACACACACACTTTGTTTTCAATTATGATGGGGGACTTTCCAGTGACTTCTGATGTTATCATACAGAGCAAATTGCATTTTATATCCATTAACTCTTCTATGTCTGAATTAATAAATTTTTATTAAGACATTATTTGAGCCCAGAGATGGACTGGCCTTTGGGAGAACTGGGACTTTTCCCAGTGAGCCGGTCCCGTAGTGGGCTGGTCGGTTATGTAGTGGGCTGATGGGTGAGACGATCAGGCACTGCCATTGACTGCTGCACATGGGAAACACCAAAAACTATTTCTATGTGACAAAAATATGAGATTTTAAAGGGGTCATGACATGAGTAATACAATTTTCCTTGATCTTTTGACATATAAGAGTACATTGTACTATAAAAAACTTCCTCCTTAATAGAAAAAGAGCATTTATTTAAACCAAGCTGCAAAAATGGCTCATTTGGAATTTGTTGAACTCGTGACACCGAGTACCAAAGGGGACCAAATACATCTGCATATGCAACACCTATTTTTCCATCAATGCACCCTTGGCCCCGCCCACTGATACTCACAGAGGTGAAGAGGAGAGAGATGGGCCTGTCATGGGAGATTCATCCAAAGTGGACATTCATAGGACACATTCATGTACCTGTCTGGATTTAAATGTTTTCCTATATAAACATGCACAGACAGACGTCTTTGACTGCTTGATTCATATCTCAGGCCGCTTTTAAAAGATGCGGTGGCAAGCAGAGTTGGAGTCTTGATCTTATGGTCTTGGTCTCAACTCCCCTTGAGACCAGTGTCTTGGTCTGGGTCTCAAGACTTAAAGTCTTGGTCTGGATCTTGGCTTATGGTCTTAGTCGTGGGGGGATCAAAACAAGCAAGTACAACCCCCAATTATTTATACAATGATCAATAGAAACATGTAAATGCTTCATGCTGCAATCCCCCCCTTCTTCTGCGCCAGTGACTTAAACGCCTCTGATTGGCCATTTTCATTCATGCCGTCAACAGTCATGTCTGTGATTTAGAAAAAAATAAACATTGTTGTTTTGTTATATTAATAATGCATATGAAACAAAATTCTCAGTCACCCATGGTTTTGGGAAGTCCGACTCATTTCCGCAAATTAATTATTTCAAACTGTTCTTTTCAATTATTGTGATTGTTTTACATCAGAGTTTGTCTTTCTTTATTTCGAGATGGTCAGTGTCATTTGACAGTGAAGAACACTCTGTTAATACATTGTTGTTTAATAGCTTTTTAATTAAGTTTCCATCTCTCCGTTCAACTTTGATCAGCAAAGATTAATGTGGCATTTAATATTAAAATGTGAAGCAGCCATCTGTGTTTTGAGTGTTCATTTATGATGCAAAACTTCTTGAAAGAATTTGTCATAATTTTGAACCAACCCTAAAGGAATCAGATAAGTATCAAACTCTGTATTTGTGTTGTTGGCAGTCAGTGCTGGGGCGATACTTGTGAATTGTAATCAGGTACTGATTACAAAGTACAAGACAAAAAAAAAAAAACACACAGTAATGTAATCTCATAGATTACATTTTTGGGGTAATCTAATCCGATTAATTTTGGATTACTTTCAACCTAATTCTATTTTATTTTATGTCACATGCATTTGAGAAGGATAATCATTTTAACATAAAAGTACAAAGAGGAAGAAAATGTATTCCATTAAACATTACATTAATTAAATAAATATTAAGTCTAACAGCAATGACAGTACATGGACAAAGTTTATAATTCAAAACATTGATGGTGGTGGCGTAGTGGGCTAAAGCACATAACTGTTAATCAGAAGGTTGCTGGTTCAACCCCACTGCCACCACCATTGTGTCCTTGAGCAAGGCACTTAACTCCATGTTGCTCCAGGGGGATTGTCCCTGTAATAAGTGCACTGTAAATTGCTTTGGATAAGCGTCTGCCAAATGCATAAATGTAAATGATAGTCCATTGCCTATACAAAAGCTGTGGTACAAGATATTATCTTTTGAACAGCAAGAATATTTTAAAACACCAGAGTTCCACCGAGTCACACAAGGAACAATTGTGTAAAGTTGTATGTCAAGTTTCATACATCGGACACCACTGCATCAGCAGCAACAGTAGAGTGATGGGCATTGTTCCATATTGCTGCACATTTTGCAGTAGAACTTGCAGTAGAGCAGGCAGGACCCTTAGAGATGGCATCCATTAATTCCTTTCAAACAATAAAGTTCAATGTGTGAGCACACCATTGGTGAGGTAGTAAGAAATTATATATATATATAGTTCATTCAATGAACCTGAAATCAATAGTAATGACATTGCTAGGTCAAAGCTAACAGCTCAAAACTCTGACACATTTATTTTAACCCTTTCCAGTTAGTAACCTTCCATCACCTATTCCTTAGCTGCAGTGCATATATGACTGTTGTAACGTAAAAGGAGCACTGCTCAAATTGTTCATCAGTCAGACTATTGCACTTCAGGTTAAGAATATGATGATACTGATATGAAAATGATCAATAAATTATGAACAATTAACGGTCATTGCCTTGTTAATATAATCTATAAAAAGGTATCTGTAGTCTGATTACGAGTATTTCAAAATGTAATTTAATCCATTTACAAGCACTTGATTTTTGTAATCTGATTACACAATCCAGATTACATGTGATTTGTTACTACCCAGCACTGTTGGCAGCAGTAACACCACCGTGTGCAGTGCAAAATTGAACGGGACATCTGTTTACTGTCCTGCAATGCGACGCAACGGACGCTTTCATGGTAAACAGCATGTTGTGCTTGAGATGAACAGTTTAATATATTCGGATGCATGTGTTGGATGTGCATTATGTGTAAACCCTGACATTTAGTTTTATAATGTTTTGGTGCTTATTAGTTTTCTTCCAATTAAGTTTGAAAAATGCCTCTAATCGAGGGGCTGTGCAATTCAATCCAATCATAACATTGGGCGATTAAATTGAAGCTTAAAGGAGGCGATTAGCCCAAAACTGAGCATTTCAGAGAGGGGGCAAAATGATCATATATTACTAATTTATGACTGTTTTAATGTCTTTAAAAAAACTTAACTAACAATATTAGTGGGCCTCAGAAAAGATAATAAAACTAGAAGAAAAGAGCATTTCATGACCCCTTTAACTGCATTTGTGATTACAATTTTCTACTGTTTATTGAATTATTATTTAAAGGCCCCAACCGACTAACAGCAGTGTGGTATATCACTCCCACAGAGCCACTTCTCTGCAGCAGGCTGCAGTGTATTGATTTGATGTGGGCTATAAATGAGATGCTGTGGTGGCATCCAGACTGCTCTTGCACTGAGGGAGGTATTGATCTGCCATCACAACAGAATTGTCTCAACTGACTTCTATTAGTGCTTCCTCTTTCTGCTTTATTTATACAACACAGGAAATGCTTGACTCTTAACTAATATATCACTTGTGCTTCTTGTATTCTGACTTATTACAAAATGTTATGGCAAAACGTATTGCCATAACAGTAGCATTTCTCTTTCATGCTAATGAAAGTATGTTTGCATTACTTGTATTTAAAGGGACAGCTCGCCCTAAAATGAAAATGATTCAATAATTTACTCAACCTAATGCCATCCAAGATGTCTATGACTTTTTCTTCTGCTGAACAAAAAGATATGTAGAAAAAAAAAAAATCTCAGCTCTGTAGTTCCATCCAATGCAAGTGAATGATAGCTAAACTTTGAAGGTGCAAAATGCACATAAGGCAGCATAAAACTAATCCATAAAACTCCATTAGTTAAATCCATAATTCAGAAGCAATATAAAAAGGGATGTGTAGACATTTCCCATTATAAATAAAAGTTTATAATAAAAAAGGACTTAAATATTGATCTATTTCTCACCCACACCTATCATATCTCTTCTGAACAGATTTAACCACTGGAGTTGTGTGGATTACTTTTATGCTGACTTTATTTGCTTTTTGCACCTTCAAAAGTTCTAGTCACCATTCACTTGCATTGTATGGACCTTCAGAACGGAGATAGCATTTTGTTTATACCATGGTGATTAATATAATGTTGGTCCTCCCTTTCCTGCTATAAAAGTGTCAAATATTCTAGGAAGGCTTTCCACTTCAGATGTGGGGATTTGCGCTCATTCAGATACAATTAAAAGCCTTAGTGAGATTACATTTGCATTCCAGAAGTGTTCAGTTGGGTTCAGGTCTGGACTCAGGGCAGTGAGGTTCTTCCACAAAAGACTCAGAAAAACATTTTACTGGTTGCATCCTATGACAGTGCCACATTGATTGTAACGGAGCTCTTTGTTACACCACGCTGTACTTAAAACGTTTGTCGAAAGAGATTGCATGGCTGTATGCTTGATTTTATGCATATTGGTGGGGCTGGAATACAAATTGTAATTAAAAGGGGATGTCCACATACTTTTAACCATACATTAATTTGTTCATCTTACCCATTGTAACTTCTTTAAATTTGCTCTTATACTTCTTTCTAGTTCTGTGTACGTTTAAATTTGAAAAGGCAGTTGCAGGAAATTCATTTCACAGCCTTCGCACCGTGTGCATGTGACAAATGAATGACTTGCTTTCAGTCGCTTTGCTGTCATCAAGCGGTAAAATTGCAGTACTACACTTCATCTTACTCTAATAATACACATTATATCAGAATGGAAGACACAGACACAGCAGCTTAACAGATCTGCAAATGACAAAACAATGCCTTTTATTTAGATGAGACCACATATTGCTTTTTTGTGCCTGTCATGACACAACAAATTTAAATATAAAAAAGGTTCTCTTAACTTTATAGATAATCAGAGAAAATACAACAGAAATGATTAACACGACAAAGATAAACGGTTTAAATATAAGTGACCATTATCAATCTGTACTACATTTTGTTCTTACCAAACAAAACAAAATAAAAGTACTCATTCAAACGGAGACGTGATAATATGAATACAAAACATGATAATAGTAATAGTTTTTTTTGTTTTTTAAACTAGAGTAAAATAAAAAAAAGCAAAGTGTTGTAGTTAGAAGGACACACTTTATCTAAACAGCTGTGATTTCATGATATACAAAAACAAAAAGATTAAAATAGGTTGTGATAATTATGTATCAGTGTAGAATCGTTCAATTGAAGAATTATTTCCATTTTGGACACCATTTTCAATGATTAATCTGTAATATGCTGTTCTATAAATCATGGCAGAATAACTTTTATATTTCTATTTTAATACTACCATGCCTCAAAAAATTAATAAATAAATAAATAATCGATTCATGTCCTGCTCTTATTTTGGTATCAGCAGATATTTTGATATAATCTTTGGCAAATTTTTCTGAGAATTTTATTTTAAACTTTCTTATACATGTATTTTTTTATTATTTATTTTTTTACTCTAAATGGGAAAATCTAAATTTAAAGGAAAATATTAAAAGAAGTTTTAAATGTAAACCTTGATTTCAGTCAAATCGTTGTCTACATCTAAATGCATAGGTCTGAAAGGCCACATACATTTTTACATTTCAACCTTTTACTTTTTCTTCAATTTGCTTCAAAATCAGGGATGTTTGGCAAATATAATGTGTAAGTTTTTTGCCAGTTAAACCTTTGAATATGTTTTAATATGGGTCATAGTAAATGTTCAAGATCGTAACTAAATGGCAAAAGTGACAAGTAATCGAAAAGCTGTCAGTTCTAAATGTGAGTTTTAGTTCATATAAATTAGTCCATGCTCCTCTGTGAACACAAATGCATCATTGACACTCAGAAAGCAGCTTTTCTATATTTCTCTTTTCTATAATCTATAGAATCTGAATGCATGTTGTATCCACAACAAGGTGATGTTTACATTTGAGAACTTGGAATATAAGAATTTCATGGAAATTCATGGATGTTCTGTGAAGGAATTTGGTGCAGTGACACCAAACAGTTTTTGGAAAGTATTTTGGAAGTATTTTCTACCTAACATTATAAACATCACTTCTGTTTTTTTAAATTCTTTAACTAAGGGTTTCAAAAGATATATTATATGTAGACTTAAGATGTGGTTGTTACGTTCCCGTGTTGTCTGCCCCGTGTTTTCTGTTTCACATGTCACTTATCCAGTTCCATATCACGTTTTCCTTGTTGTCAGCTCCATGTTTCACTTGTCTTTGTCTAAAGAACTACAATTCCCACAATTCCCGGCCTCCCTCACTGCCTGCACTCATCATTGTTCTCAACTGTGTCTCGTTTAGTCTTCATTGTGTCTGTGTATTTAAACCCTGTTGTTTTCCTTTTCCTTTGTCGTTCGTTGTATCGTTTCATGTCATGCCTTTGCCCATGTTTCCAGCCCTTTGTGGATTTTCTACCAGCTGTGTGTTCTTTTGTGTTAGAGTTAATTTTTCCCATCGTGGACTTTTCTTTGTGTTTGCTTATTTGTTATTTATAATTAAAACCGCATTTGGATCCAAACCACCCGTCTGCCTTCTCCTGCTTCCCACACACATAACAGTGGTAGACTTTCCAATATTTACTCTTTGAAACTTGTCATCTCGCTCTCTCCCTCATTACATTGTCAGATATATTTTAGATTTAAAAAAAATGCATTCAAGCTTGAATGTCTAACATTAAAGAAGTTCTCTTTGTACATTATAAAGCTGTGGAACAGTGCTCTGAATAAAGATATAAAATAATTAAATACATGTAAAAAAAAATACATAAAAAGTAATTTATAAAAACAATAAAAAAATTGTAACTACATTTATGCATTTGGCAGACGCTTTTATCTAAAGCGACTTACAGAGCACTTTTTACAGGGACAATCCCCCCGGAGCAACCTGGATTAAGTGTCTTGCTCAAGGACACAATGGTGGTGACTGTGGGGCTCAAACCAGCGTCCTTCTGATTACCAGTTATGTGCTTAGACCACTACACCACCACCACCACTACTCCCATATTTTTCAATATATTCTCGTAAACTAGTAAAATATTTCCATACAATTAATGGCATATTGTAATTCTGCGACCATTATTATGGTTTGTACTATTCAGCAGAAATCTCAAATATAATAAACTAAAAATATTTGACATATTAAGTATTTATTTTCTCAGTTTAAGCAGAGCTACTCTAACACAGTAAACACATTTAAGAACACACACACACTGTGCACCCCCTGTGGAGACAATGCGTTGTTAACTACCCCTTAGACACTGTCTAAGGGGTAGTTAACAACGCAATGGACTCCACAGCTGGTTTCTCTGAGACAGGCTCCAGATCTACAGTCGGAGTTAAGGACACTTTCAACCTCTGCGACAGAGAGAGAGGCACTGGGTTACTTTTGGCATTAAGAACCAAGACATGTATTTAAATAGTGTGAGTGAATGCATTGCACATACCTGCAGCAGAGATCCTTTGGTTGTCCAGAGCTCGTGCAGAGCCCCCAATGGGATCCAGATGATGGAGAAGAGAGAGATGAACCAGCCCACCACTTCTGCCCACACCGGGTATGTGTATGACTTACCGTATCGAGCTGGAATATACTGAAAAATACTGGAGATCAGAATACCCTGCAGAAAAAAAGAAAACAATCCATTACAACACTTATTTATCCTGAATTTCTTTTTTAAATGAATATGAATTTCCCCTCTGAACACTGCAGTTCTCATCTTCCTAGCACTGATACCTTTATAAGTAAGTAGTAGTAGAAAGTAATCCAATAATATTAGATCCTGGCACACTTCTGAGAAAATATAAATTGTATAAATCGCAACTTTTAGTTATTCCCCAACACTGAGACATGTGTGGTACGGTTTGCTGGTTTTCTACTCACCAATACAAGCATGGGTGACAGAAACTGCCAGCACACACGGAAGAAAAGATTTGGTTTCTTTCCCAGCATGTTCTCCACCATTACACTGAGCCGTTTCACTCCTGCATAAGAGAGAGAAATGGAAAAGCATGAATTATCATATCTAAACAGGATCAGCAGTAAAGTGGCAACATGCTGGCAGCAGTCGTCACATTTTGATTTTATGATCTGCTGTGAAGAATGAACTGTGATATTTACCAAATATAAGAGTGACAGCGAACACCTCGAAGAAGGCCAAAAACATCAGTGATACCACTGCTGTGTAGTGATCCATCAGCTGAAACACATATATCCCACCCTGTACACACAAATTGTATCATTAGTATTGAAATGAGGGTCAGTTGTCTTATTCATTCCTAATCACTTCTGTTAATTTTGGTCAAGTGTTCCAGAAATCGCTGTGTAAATGTTATGTTTTGCATTAAAATCTAAACCACAAGAATTCAACAGATGTTTATAAAGTAAACTAGAGCATGTTTACCCTGGAAATGTGAGGAATCCCCAGCAGGAAGCCAGTACTGCACACCGCCAGAACAATCAGCTCCTTCCTCTTAAAAACTTGCAAAACTTTCTTGCCAAAACCATCCATGATGAATGTTACAGCCACTTCCACCATGGCAAACTGCACAGATACATAAACGGTGTACATGTGAACATGTAAACTAAAGTACCAATAGAAATGTGTATGCACAGGGTCCAAAATGTACTCCTTACCAATGCAAAACTACATTTCACATTATTTCTTTAAACATATATTTTTGTTCATATGACAACGGAATTGTTCAGATATTATTAATTGTAGATGATGTGAAGACAGAAAAATAAATTGTGTAACACACAGCATCATTTATTAGCAATTCTCTTCGTGATGCATCAACTAAAAAAACTTTTTTTTTTTCCCAATTAATCGATGCCGATAGTTGCTTAATGGAATTACCAGTTATTGGTGGCTGTCACTGGAGAATGGCTTGATTCTACAGTATTACAGCGGCCTCTAGAGGTGAAATATAAACAATCACGTATGGATTTGCATTATCTAAATCTTTCATCGTTAAAAATATGAATCCATATTTTTATCCTCACTTCAAAGCATTTTTTTTTATGATTAGATAATCAAGTTTTCTAACTGAATTGAGGGCATGCAAAGAAAAATTAGACTATGGAATTGTGACCCATCAGCACATGTATCGTGTTTCCAACAATGAAACCTCATCTGGTTAAAAAAAAATAGAATATATATATATATATATATATATATATATATATATATATATATATATATATTTATATATATATATATATATATATATATATATATATTTTATATATATATATATATATATATATATATATATATTTATTTATATATATATATATATATATATATATATATATATATATATATATATATATATATATCCATAGCATTGTTAAACACAACTGAAAAAGCCCTCCTTGACTTTTGTTCCATGTAAGCATGCACTTGAAATATGTCTTTGACTGTTGCACCATGTCTTGCTGTTTTATCAGCGTCTCACGCAGGAGTGATGCATTTATGTTATGTGATGCAGTAACAATTTAAATGGAAATTCAGCTTTTAAGATGAATCCCAAGAAAGGGACTGGTCTGAACTGTCAGTCATCGGCATGCATCAACTTTGAAAGCTCATTTTGGCATAAGAATGCGCATTTTTATCTTAAATTCATCTACTATTCAAATTTTAATTTGACAGCCTTAGTTATCTGTATCAACAAAATCCAGTCACTTTATTTAATGGTCAATGGCATTTGGTGCTTGGCATGAGTTCATTTTGGATTCTATGTATGCGTGTGTACGTATTTTGAGTGGTTTGAATCCTACTCTACCTGACTGTCCAGTCCGAGGCAGAGTAGCATGATAAAAAACAGAGGAGCCCAAAGCTGTGAGATGGGCATAGTGGATAAGACCTCAGGATACACCACAAACACCAGACCAGGCCCTGCAGGTAAACACACACCCACACACACATACTGAGGGCTTGTGGGCCTGTTGTAAGGCAGGTCCTTAACAGACATCACCGGCAACAAAGTCACCTATGGGCACAAACCCACATTCGCTGGACCAGACAGGACTGGCAAAAAGTGCTCTTCACTGACAAGTTGCGGTTTTATCTCACCAGGGGAGATGGCAAATCTGGTGAAGTCCATGAGGAGGAGATTCACTGCAGTACTTAATGCAGCTGTTGGCCACACCAGATACTGACTGTTACTTTTGGTACTTTTTGGTATAATTTGTGAAAAACACAAATTATGTTAGGCAGAATGTTAACCTTAGTAACATTCACTTTCATTTAATCTTTTTTGCAAATAATGAAAGTGAATGGTGACTGAGGCTAACATTCTACCAAACATCATCTTTTGTGTTTCACGGAAGAAAGAAAGTCATACGGGTTTAGAACAACATCATGATCAAATAATTTTCATTTTTGGGTGAACCATCTCTTTAAAACTCAGACGAAGCAATCAAGCAGGTAATAAATTCAGACCTTGTAAGACCAAGAGATTCAATGAATTTCCTTCTTGTCAACACAAGGAAACATAGCAATTCAGGGTCCACAGCTGCAGAAACTGATAATAAGAAGGAAAGAAAAATCTAAAGAACAAACTTACCATCTGTGGCAATGTCATCCACAGGCAGATTGTGAATGTGGGCCATGTACCCGATGGCAGAGAAAATCACAAAGCTGGCCAGGATACTGGTGGCTGAATTAGCAAGAGCAACGATAAATGTGTCCCTGCAAAACAAGAGATGAATAATTATGTTGACACATGGCATTTCTCAGCATGGAATAATGTGATATTAAAGGACATATTTATTTTTCGACTATTGGATAACAGAATACATGCAAAAGCCCTATTACAGATGTTTCATGTAACACTAAACACTAACACTAGTAATGTATTTGCTAACTGCTCAACTTTTAAACAGAAAGATATAGTAATATTAGAATAGAATTTAACATGATGTACATTCACAAGACAAAGACTCCAGTCTAATCAGTCATAGAGAAAAGGCCGCTTTATTGTATGTGGCACTACCATTTGATTATAACGGTCATTATCTCAATAATCCCATGTAATTAGCTGCTTCAATCTGATGTCTTCTAATAGAGCATTTTTACAATGACATAGAAAACTGAAAACTTCTGTTCCCCTTCTGTCACTCACTCTATGTAGTGTCGATGTAGTGACACTAGTGGTTGCTCCTGGAATCTATGAGAAAAGGCCAATGAAAATTGGCGAGTAGAATTTGCATGTCCCTGGACATGCGGGTAAATAAGGAGCTGGAATGCAAACACTCATTCAGACTTCTTCGGAGCAGAGCAGTTGTATTCACAGAGCTGTATTAATCAGCTGATCCATTCATCTCAGAGACCAGTAAAGCTGTTGGATTTACAGCGCATTACAGCGGCTTCTCCCCCTCTTGCACCAGTTGAGTGCAGAGAACACCCCTGAGCGCTTCAGCAGCCTAAAAGAGTATATTCTTCCTCTAAAGAGTATATTTCCCCTCTAAAAGAATGGCACTCAGGGAGAGCGCCTTTTTAAAGATGCCTTTTCCGTTTGTGTATATTTCCTGGTTGCGATCGTTACCTCTCCATTTCCCACGGCCACTATCGCTGCGTTGCCCATGGACAGGTCATGCACTCACCATGAGAGCATGATTATGAGAGCATAGGCTCAACCTGGTCAAGTCAAAGAAGGCTGACAAGGTACGATTCCTTGATGCTCCAATCTCCCAGGTTGGCCTATTCACAGAGGATTTCAGCCAGCAATCCTCAGAGGTCAAAAAGCAGATGAGGACCTTACAACACATCCTGTCCCGGTGCAACTCATGGTCCCGCACCCAGTCTGCTCATCGCCAAGGGTCCCCCTGTGGCAGCAACAAAAGGGCGGCCTCTGCGTGGAGCCACCCGCAGAAAGCAGACATCACGAAGTTGGAGACACGCTGCACAGGAGCTGGTAAGAGCACCAATCCTTCCCTTGTTGGAGGGCTGGGCGGTGGATCCTTGTTTACCTTTTCTTATCATTTCGCTGCACACCCCAAGGGCTGCGGTACCCACATTTTAAGAAAGGAGCAGTTTCCTTACTTCCTGGGCCTCAGTCCGTGTCCATGGCAGCTGTTATCACGACCGCCAGGCACAGTTTCTCTCTGGGAGGTTCGGCGCCCCGGAGGCGGGGATCCAGCCCCCGTGCGCCCAGATATGTCACAAATCCACCACCGATGTGATGGCGTCCACGGGTCAGGAGGACGGATTTCTTCCTCTCCCGTCCCAGGCTGTTCTGGGAGTGGTTATAAGGAGCCTTGGTAAGTGCTTTGATGTTCCTGGACTCGGTATGGCCACAAGCGGCACCTCAGACTCTGCCCCGTCGTGAGGCCCTACCCGCCAGTACATCCAACTCGATTGTTTCCTTGGTCCCCCATGCGCGGAGCTTGGGGACGTGGCTCGCGCTCCCGAACCAGTCACGGTGTCTGATCAGGACTTTCCAACTTGGCTATGCAATTCAGTTCGCCGGGTGCCCGCCCAGGTTCAACGGCGTCCGCTTCACTGCGGTGAATTCCAGTGAAGTCCATTGCTGTGTCCAGTGCATGCTTTGCGCACCTACTTGGATCGCACGCAGAGCTTTAGAAGCTCCAAACAGCTCTTTGTCTGCTTCAGTGGACAGCAGAAAAGGAAGCACTGTCTCCAAACAGAGGATCGCCCAATAGGTCATTAACGCCATCGCTATGGCATATCACGCGCAGGACGTGCCACCCTATGCGGTTCTGCGCACCCATTCTACCTGGGCTCTGACCAACGCCGCCTCTCTAGCAGACATTTGTAGAGCAGCGGGCTGGACAACACCGAACACCTTTGCGAGGTTCTACAACCACCGGGTTGAGCCGGTTTTGTCCCGTGTGTTGTCAGGTTAGTAAGTCTCGGGAGAGCCGGCCAGGTGTACCACTTGCATATAGCGTCTTCCCCTACCTTGAGGCGAAGACGTGCGCTCCTCCCAGTTGTGTTCACAAAGGTGTGGACCCTGGATGTCCTTCCTCCTTAGCCCTTTGGATGGTGAGTTTTCGGAGAACTGGGGTAGGTGCTCCATATGCATTGGTTATCCCATTGATAACCCTGTGTGACGTATATGACAGAGACCTCTCTGTCCCCGGTCACTATGCTTATAGTAACTCCCCCCCCTTCGGGTAGGATCTACTACAGGACCCTTCCATATGACATGCTTCCGACCGGACTCGATAAGACCATGTGTCGTATTCCCACTCTAAAGCCCTGTCCCTCCTGCCACAACACTGAACTACCCACTGAAATGGCCGGGACCTTGTCTCGACTCCTCGGTGCAAAACCTGAAGGAGTGTTTGCATTACAGCTCCTTATATACCCGTATGTCCAGGGAAGTGGCATGCAAATTCCACTCGCCAATTTTCATTGGCCTTTTCTCAAAGATCAGATATGTCTGGGGCTCCCAGGAGCGACCCCTAGTGCCACTACATCAACACAACATCTTGTGGAGCTTGAAAGTTTTGGACCCCATTGACTTGCATTGTATTGACAATTAAACAAGTCATACGAAATGGTAATGGAGTAAATGTTTACAGAATTTATGGATGAACTATCCCTTTTAAAAAATTCTAGCAGGCTTTGTGGGTTATGTTTAAGTGTTTTTTCATTTGAAATTATAACATTTAGACCATGTCACCCTTTGTGAAAGACAGTTTTACAGCCATTTCTTTTTTATAACAGCCTTATGTAAAAGAATGATATAAAAATGAATAAAATTGAAAAGCTTGGTCTCTTTAATTTGAGATTAAATTCACTGACCCATTTAACTGAGAACAGTGCAATGAACTGCAGAGAAAGTATGTTTTGGATTTTCGAATGACTTATTTTTTTAATATCTTGAAATTTACATGAAATTTCAGTTCTGTTTTAGTTTCAGAAATTGATTTTTTTTCATTACACATTACATACTGTATTTACTTTCTATTTTTTTGTTTCAGTTTTAGAAATAATAGTTAACAAATCAGTTCAGTAACAAACAGAGCAGATTTATCTACATCTAAAATTATGTTACAGATGCACACAAGTTCAAATTATCTTGTTTAACATGACTAGTTGACATGATTTTATTTTCCACTGAACAGTGAAGCAAAGTCACTGTTTTGCTGACAAAAATAAGAACCAATTTTTGTGATAACATAATGATTAACCAAAGAACTGAGTGTTCACTTGGGCTGTGCACTGTGCATTTATATGCATGTTTGTGTAGTATGTATTCTAGTGTGCGAAATCAGAGCTCCCAAGAAGTGATCATCATTATCATCAAGTCTGATCAAAACAGAGCTACTAGGATGAGAAAAAGTCCCTCACCTAAGTGAAATTCATCCAAGTCCAAATATTTATGTGGTTTTGACATCCCAATACAGTTACCTTTACAACTACAAATCTAAATTGTAATTTCCCTCACCGGAGAATGTTGTTGTTGTACTTGTTGTAACTGGCCATAGATATCATAGAACCAAAGGAGATTCCAATAGAGTTAAATATCTGAGCAGCAGCGTTGACCCAAACCTGAAAGGTGAAATATAAAGAGTTCACATTAAACATATACAGCATTCTTTTGGGATCAATTGTGACCATATTTGTTATCAAATAATGCATTACTTTAGGCAAAACAGAAAACCACACTATACCTCATGTTTTCTTTACCATGTGTGTTTGTTGTCTACATGAAGTATTGTTGTTTTTATAGATCAGCTGGGGCTAAGGTTATGGTTTAACCAAGCACCAATTAAACATGTTTTTTCCAGTGCAGTGAGCCACCAAAAAACATGACCAAAATGTTACTTACATGTGTGGTAATGATATGGTAAGTTGCGTTTACGCTGTAAGAAATCCTTGACTTGTGGTTTCTTGTTTTGTTTTTTTAACACTTGACTTATGCAAGTATTACTTGCCAAATGATTCTAAAAATAGCCTAAACTAAAAAAAAAAAAAAAAAAAAGATTACCTCACCTGGACTTCCAAGAGCTTGCTCCAGTTTGGCATGAGGAAGAAGAGGATGCCATCTATAGCTCCAGGCAGCTGGATATTATTGATCAGCAAAGCAAACAGTATGAAATAAGGGAACGTAGCAGTGAAGTACACAACCTAAAACAGAGTTGAAAGAGGGATTTATTTCAAGAATTTCTAATATACATCCTAATATACAGTAAATCTTAAATATGTTGGTAATAACATGCAAATACAATTGAAGTCAGAAGTTTACATACACCTTAGCCAATTACATTTAAACTTTTCACAATTCCTGACATTTAATAGTCTTAACCCTGTCTTAGGTCAGTTAGGATCACTACTTTATTTTAAGAATGTGAAATGTCAGAATAATAGTAGAGAGAATGATTTATTTCAGCTTTTCTTTCATCACATTCTCAGTGGATCACAAGTTTACATACACTTTGTTAGTATTTGGTGTCATTACCTTTAAATTGTTTAACTTGGGTCAAACGTTTTGGGTAGACATCCACAAGCTTCTCACAATAAGTTGCTGGAATTTTGGCCCATTCCTCCATATAGAACTGGTGTAACTGTCAGGTTTGTAGGCCTGCTTGCTCGCACAAGCTTTTTCAGTTCTGCCCACAAATATTCTATCGAATTGTCAGGGCTTTGTGTGAGACCCATTTGTGACCGAGCTTTAACTTCCTGGCTAATGTCTTGAGATGTTGCTTCAATAGATCCACATAATTTTCATGATGTCATCTATTTTGTGAAGTACAGCAGTCCCTCCTGCAGCAAAGCACCCCCACAACATGATGCTGCCACCCCCATGCTTCACGGTTGGGATGATGTCCTTCAGCTTGGAAGTCTCACCCTTTTTTCTCCAAACATAACAATGGTCATTTTTGTTTCATTAAACCAAAAGACATTTCTCCAAAAAGTAAGATATTTGTCCCCAACTGTATTCTGGCTTTTTTATGGTGGTTTTGGACCAGTGGCATCTTCCTTGCAGAGCAGCCTTTCACGTTATATCTATATAGGACTCGTTTTACTGTGGATATAGATACTTGTCTACCGGTTTCCTCCAGCATCTTCACAAGGTTATTTGCTGTTGTTCTGGGATTGATTTGCACTTTTCGCACCAAACTACATTTATCTCTAGGAGACAGAAGGAGTCTCCTTCCTGAGCACTATGATGGCTGTGATGTCCCATGGTGTTTATACTTGCATACTATTGTTTGTACAGATGAAGGATGAACTAGACATGTGGAGGTCCACAATTTCTTTCCTGAGGTCTTTGCTGATTTCTTTTGAATTTCCCATGATGTCAAGCAAAGAGGCACTGAGTTTGAAGGTAGGCCTTAAAAAAGTAAGTTTTAAGAACTTAGTAAAATACTGCATTCTATCAGGGACCAGATGCTGTATGCAGATTAGGTGCATTCTTTGTAAACATCAAATGACCTACTCAAATCACAAGTTCCAGAGGTCTACTTACAACCTCCTAAATTGTAAACCAAATCCTGAATAACATCAAACACACACATCTGATAGAACAATAGAATCGTTTGGTACTTAAGGAGAGATGACAACATTTGACTTATTGTCTAATTGGAATTGATGAACGTATTATTTTACCTGGCAAATCAATTGTTCCTTTTTTATTTATTCTGTATTCCTCCAAAATCATTTATCATCGGTAGATTCGAGGGACGCCTTTAGTTACAACAAACTTATGTCCAGCATAATGATCATTACGGGAGCTTATGAATAGGAGAAAACCACGTAAGACTACCAGTCACTGCTTATCACGGTCTTTAGCAAGTTGTATGAAACGTGACCAAATAAAACTATCATCTGTTTATGAGCAAGCAGTAGGCGACCGAACCAGATGATATTAGTACACCCTGCAACTGCTGTCTATGAACGGAACTGGTGATTTTGTGAGATCTATGTAATTCGGCAGGCATATTACTCTGAATTGGGACCCGAATGAAAGGATAAGGAACATTAGGACGATTCAGAGTAATCAATAACTTTAATTGATTTCTGATCATTCTTTTAGTGTAATCTTTTTGAGCTTAAATCTAAATTAGAGGTTCAACTTAAATTTGAGTTGTATTAATATTAAAGTGTCATCTGACAAAGTGCAAATTAATTAGTGTCTTTGGTTCAGTGCTCAGAAAAGACAGAACAACGCAGAAACCTTCAGGGTCCATTCTATTGGAATCCAACATCGGACCAATAGTTTTTTACCCCTTTTTACAGCCTTAAAATACATCCACATGTACTCCTCCAATTCAGTAACCTCATATAAGAAGCTAATTGGCTAATTGTCTAAAGGCTTGACATCATTTGGAATTTGCAAAGCTGCTTAAAGGCACAGTTAACTTCGTGTATTTAAAATTCGGACCACTGAAATTGCAATATACTCAATTAAAAGTGAAACAATCTGTCTGTACACAATTGTAGGAAAAATGACTCATGTCATGCACAAATGACTTGCTAAAAGTATAGTTTGCTAATATTAAATGGAGTGGTTAAAAAATGTGTTTTAATGACTTCAACCTAAGTGTATGTAAACTTCTGACTTCAACTGTAACTGCCAAAATGTGTGTTAAAATGTAACATCAACATGATTACCATTATATTTAACAAACTCCATATTATATGGAATGTAACTACCATTATATTTAACAAACTCCATATTATATGCACACACAAACAGATACATCATTATATCTTTTATAAGACCAAACTAACTGTCTTTTTTAGTATGATATTGCTGAGTTCCACAGTAAAGGTCCTGCAAAGTACTTTTTTGTTCTTCACTCAGAGCAAAAAAGAAGTTCAAAACAGTTGAGCAACAAGCATAATGTTTTCGAACATTCAGACACTGGCCACGCCACTGGGGGAGGCTTTTAGAGGAGCATTTAAATATGAGGACGCAGGAGACTTCATGTGAAACCTTAAAGGGCTAGTTCAATTAAATATTTAAGTCCTTTTTTACTATAAATCTCCACTTTCACGGTCACATCTGAAAGTCATATGTGGTGTCTGTTTAGTTTCACTTTAACATCTGAAAGTGAAAGTGGAGATATAAAGTAAAAAAATAAAATAAAAAAAGAATTAAATATGGATCCGTTTCTCACTCACACCTCTGAAGATATGGATTTAACCACTGGAGTCTTAAGGATTACTTCTATGCTGCTTTTTGGACCTTCAGATTTCTGGCCACCATTCACTTGCATTGAAAGGACCAAAAAAATCTGAGATATTCTTCTAAAATTCTTTGTTTGTGTTCAGCAGAAGAAAGAAAGTCATACACATCTGGGATGGCGTGAGGGTGAGTAAATTATGAGAATTTAAATTTTTGGGTAAACTATCCCTCTAAATAACGTGACATTAAAATGAGTCAATGACTTCATGCCTCATTCTAAAAGTAATATTTACATTCTAGTACAAGTAGATATCAGTAAAATAAACAGTTTTAACCACTCGATGTTGATTTTATATATATATATATATATATATATTGTGTAATTTGTTACGTTAACATTCTGCCAACACACTACACAGACATTATTTGTGCCAATTACACTCTGTTATTATAAAGTGTTAATGGGCTGAATACAGACAAAATAATTATGATAAGATGTGCATTCCTTACTATGGGCAGATGTAAAAATGGCTTTCGACTGCAGACGACACATGAATGAAGCAGTATATCAAAAGTGAATAGGCACAGATTTTGTTCTAAATGATGCAACACCCATTCATTCTTCGATTTCGAATGAAGTGTGCCGGGGCCTTAAATCCTTAGTCAAGCTAATCTAAACACATTTAATTTCTACAGTGGTGATTTGACCTCTGAACTCTGACCTTTCCTGTGGATTTGACTCCTTTAAAGATGCAGAAATAAACAATGGCCCAGGCCAGAACTAGAAGGCCAAACAGCTCCCAGCGAATCCCTCCAGCATGCTCAATCCCCTTTGTCATGTCGAGCAACTTATGACTGAAAAAGATACAAAAATATATTCAGATTGTATAAGACAACCACATTTGGTCTTGATGCGGCTCATGGAATTACTGAAAATAAGGAGCAAATCAATATCTGTTTCTGTAATTGTGCAGCTCTCATCCTCAGTTTGATGACTTGTGGAACATAAACCAGGAAGAGCTAGATGAATAATTACTTTACAACTCTAGAAACATTTCCTCATGGTTAAATAGACCTCAAGCGTTTTCAAAAGGTTAACTCAAAACATTTTTACATTTTCTGAAGAAATGTGAGTGGAACACTTGCTGCCATGACGACAAGGAGCTGTGGGTGGTTAATAGCATGTTGTTGTGAGGTTGCTATGATGTTCTGAGTAGTTGCTAGGTTGTTATGGGTTGTTGCTAGTTGGGTTCTTCATGGCCCAAGTCAAAAGAGCCCACTCAAGTCTCATGGGATTTTTCACCCATTTTATTGTCTGCCAGGTGAAAACTAAGTCTGGTTGCGTAGAGTTAGGTCAGGATAGGTTGGGTCATATCATATCGTGTCTGATCATTCATGTCCATCACAACCATTGCAGGACGAATTACACACTAAAGTTTAAAACTTTCCCTAATCATCCCTACAGTAGCTTTCTTGCTCACATCATAAGACAGCACTCTTTACAGTCATGCAAAAATGGATGTATGTATGTATGTATGTATGTATGGATGGATGGATGGATGACAGACATAGGAAGAATCCCCCACAACTATGGCAAAGTCAAGCACACTTACCAAATATAATAAACATTAAGAGAGTAAAAGATTAAATCTGCCACTCACTCGAAGAACTGCTGACTCGCTGATTGCAGATGTGTGGCATTGCCAGGGAAACCAGTGGAACAGTTGCCAACTGCATTCCACGTGTTGTTGCAGGATTGCCATGGCAATGAGAGGTTGAAAGAGTTAACCAGGTAATAGAGGGCCCAGGTCATGAGCACATTGTAGTAGGTGCAGAGCACAAAAGAAATGACCACTGTGGCAAGTCCCACACCTGAGGACAGACAAAAGAAGGGTGAGAGACCAGCAATGCCATTGTTTCCTGCCAGCTTCTCCAAGTCTCCAAGACTCATTTTGGAACAGCACCTAGGGCTCTTCAGAGGCCCTGAAATGATTAGTTTTTGTTTCAGGAGAAAAAAAAAAAAAAAAAAAGGAAAAACTGCTGACCTCCAGATTAACATTTGAAGGCCAAGTTTCACAAAAACAGACATGGCAAATCTCTGGGACAGACATTTCCATTTGAATCTAAGTCAAATCATATTGAGAAGGCTGTATTTAAAACACTTCTAAACAAAAGTTAAGAAAAAAAAAAAAAAACTTTTCTGTTTCCCAGAATTCTACCGTAATTCTTCTTTTAGTGAATAATTTGCTGATAGTTATCTGATAGCCAAAATAGCAGGGGCTTAATATGGCTTCAGACAACTAATGCTTGAAGATGAGAGATTTTCAGAAAAGCAGCCAAAAAATGCCCAACATATATGGGAACTCCTTCAATACTGTTTAAAAGCATCCCAGGGTGATACCTCAAGACGTTGGTTGAGAAAATGCCAAGACTACATTTCCACAAAATCTAAGCAAAGTGTGACTACTTTGAAGATGCTAAAATAACACAGTTTTGATTTATTTTGGATTTAGTTTTGTAACAAAATAATTCCCATACTTCCATTTATGTTTTTATGACTTTACTATTACTCTAAAATTTGAAAAAAAAAAATTAATATATATATATATAATAAGGAATGAGTAAGAGTTTCAACATTTTGACCGGTACTGTAATTTGTTCTTGAAACAATTGAGTTCATATTGAAATCTCTGACCTTTGATTGTAGATTTTGGCATTACAGCAAATCTAAGCACAATCTGCAACTTTGTTAAGATCACTTCAGAAACTCTAGAGAGTTTACATGTGAGATTAATGGGAGGAGAAAAATCTGAGAAGCAACAAGAGTCTTAAAAAGTCTCCATTTGTAATTATTCTTTCATATGGTTGGACCGCAATGTAAATAAATAGAAGGATATAATACCAGAATTTAGTGATCTTAGTCTATAAACTATCACACAACCACAGGATAATGTCGGATAATTTTCTATCTTCAGCATTTATTGTAAAGAGTAGGGCTGCACGATTATAGCAAAAATCATAATTGTCGATTATTGCTCTTGATATTGTAATCGCGATTATTAATGTCGATTAAAATACCATGACGTCACAAAGTAAGCAACCGTGTGGTTCTTCAGAGAAGCAGATTTCAATACTGGTTTTGAGTAGTATTTTTGTATTGCTAAAATAGCAAGAAGTGGCTGATACCGGAAGTAGTACACATTCAAGGTAGATAATGCCAGCCCCCTAGTTTAGCTGAAGAATAAGGTGAATAGTCATTTTTGAACTGGAATCATTATGAAACAATAAGAAACTTAATTTTGGTCAAGCAATTGCTCCTTTTTAGAAGAATTCTTCTAATAAGGAGCCTTATTAGAACCCTATTAACACTTTTGTTGGGGGATCATCAGAAAATCACAAAGAAGGTGAGATAAGCACAAATTTACATTTCAATCAAAAGAATATACAGAAAGAACTACCTGCTTAAGTCCCTCTGTTAGCAAGGAGCCGTAATCGGCTGAAATGAGAACTATATCAAGCGACGGACCCAAAGGATTTGACCGGGTAGACTATCTCTGTCTTTGAGGAGATAAAACAAAAACTATGGAGAGAAGTCATTAGTTAGCAGGTGAAAGAATATGTCAAATGAAAAAGGAAAGAAACCCTATGAGAAGCAGATGACCGTTGATGGCTGAACCCCTTGGTGGTGACATTCACTTTGGTCACAAACAGTGAACAAGTTCAGTCATGAAATTCCACATGGCACAAACTGATAGGTCCTTTGAACATGTAATCTATTAGCCAATCAACTTGCATACCCTCTCTTTGTCTAACATTTAAATTGCATCAGCAGCATGTCCTACAGTACATGCTCAATGCAGCATGACTTGTGTATGTCTTATTGTTCAGCAATAAAAAAAGATGAGTTTATGGTTTATTCTCTATGGAGTTTAAAATGAACAAAACTTACCTCCCTAACATAAACCTTTAATGAAACCTACTGTTTTTAATAACAAAAAAGTACTGTCTTAATTGATTCCAGTGACATTAAATAAACATGACAGAAAATACAGAATAAAATTATATGAACTTAAACTCTTCCCTCCATTGAATACCCAATACATCACACATACATTTCTGAACCCTCAACCTCTATACAATCTAGAGGGGGTCCAATAGAATCAATGTCAAATCTTGAATAGCATCAGATGCACCGACGTAGACTTGATGTTTTTTTAGAATTCTAGCCCACACTCCATCCTCCAATACCAAGTTTAAATCTTTCTCCCATAATCTCTTGAGAGAAATTGAAGCTCCGTCCCCCAGACTCTGAATTAACAGGGAATAATACACTGATGCCTCATGACCTTTTCCAAAGGCAGTAATGACCACTTCCAGAGTTTTTAGGTGGGTGTATGCTACCCCCCAAAAATAGTAGAGCAGATGGCGCAGCTGTAAATACCTAAAAAACTGAGATCTGGGAATCCTAATATGTTGTCCTAACCATATTTTCAAAAAATCTCAACACTCCACTCTCATATAGGTCACTGATGCCCAGTGATTAGCCTCCCTCACAATCCACTCTGACCAGCAGAAAGGGGGCTTATTAATATGCAATTTTGGGTTCATCCATATGCTTGAGGCAACATTTAAATAAAATGTCGGAATTAAACACTATGGAAACTTTTGTCCATACCACGTGCAAATGCAAGATAATGTGGTGTAACTTAACTGCTCTGGTTAGTTTAATAGAAAGGCAAAATAGGGGCAAGAACTTCCTGTTCAATACAAAACCAGGGAGGGGCTCTCTCAGGTGGAAGTGACCAATGAGCCAAATGTCTGAGACTGAATGCATAATAATAAAACAAAATCTTAAATAGGCCTAGGCCGATTGATAAAGGTGGGTTATGTAACCCAATCATAGATAAATGTAATGAAGTTCACCTGCCCACATAGCTCAAAAAAAGGGGTCAAAATGAACTAACTAAATCACACATATTTGCTGGGAATAAAATATCCAAATACTTAATGCCCTGTTTAGGCCTCTGGACAGTACGCTGTCAGAGACAAAGCTTCAGATTTAGACCAACTGACTCTATATCTCTAAAACGTAGAAAATAAATTCTGTGGAGGCAAGACATAGATCTAGTGGGGTTGGAGACGAATAATAAAATATCATCTGCGTAAAGCAAAAGCTTATGCGCCATACCTCCTGCCACCACCCCTGGAAAATCATCTTCCTTTCTTATTGTGGCTGCTAATGGTTCCAGGGCAAGACAGAACAAAAATGGGGAGTCCAGTGTAAAATAATCTGAAATTATTCCATTTGTTTGTACTGCCGCTACCGGGTGTCAATAAAGTAACTTTATCCATTCAATAAAAGTGTTCCAGCACCCATATATTTCCAAAATCGTAAAAAGATAAATCCCATTCTACCTTATCAAATGCCTTTTCGTCATAAAGTGAGATGGCAGCGACAGGAGTCTGATCATTTACCACTGACTAAATGATATTGATGAGACGCCTGATGTCATCAGAAGAGCTACAGCCCTGAATAAACCCCACCTGATCTGTATGTATAAGAGATGTCATAACTTTACTTAATCGGTTAGCCCAAATATTTTTACAAATAGCTGAATTAGGGAAATTGGATGGTAAACCTTATACTCGCTTGGATCTTTTCCCTTTTAAGAATCAGACTGATCTGAGCTTGTGTCATGGTTGGCGGAAGCTTTCCATACTTTAATGCTTCCTTACAAACTTCTAACAAAAGTGGAGCCAGTTCTGTAGCATAAGATCTAAAAAAATTAGAGTGGCAACAACTCTAAACTCATCAGGTTGTTTGTTATCTGAGGCCAAGATGTTTCCAATTGAGCAAATCAACAACAGATGAAATGAGGGACTTCTAGAATTAATCTTATGGACTGATGGAAAAAAAATTATAGTCCCTACCAGATGGGTTGAAAAGTCTCCAAATATCTGTAAGACGAAGATTTTTATACATCCTGTGAAGCGTCAATGTTGCTCTAGGGCAGTGTTTCCCAACCACTAGTGTGCCATGAAAGATTGTCAGGTGTGCCGTGAAAAATTATAAAATTCCACAAAATAATTAAATGCATGAAAACAAATAATAATTTCAGGGATCCAAACTCCTTACCTTTTGGAGAAATTCACCTTTTTGAAACCATAATCGGTCACTTTTGTGATTGTGAAGAGCAATGATTAATGTGCAAAAGTGAGTGATATTAATTCGCATTAAGGGTTTTTCACATGACTCGCGTCAGTGCTGCAGAATACATTGAAGTCCATGAAGTGGCACCACTTTACACCAAAGTGTTTTTCACACACGTTTTTGCTTCACCAACAATGTCTTTGAGAGTACTAAGCAACAAGAAATATTTAAAAACGGTCCAAATTTGTGGAGATATTGAATGTCTCATAATTTATTTTAATTAAATATTACCTTATCATTTACAACTATCAGAAACCCCAGTTATTGAACTAATTTAAATTCACCAAGAAAACGCTTAGACCTAAACATAAACGAGTCCTTTTATTACTTTCTGCTATCAAAGCAACTGCAAGCTTTTTTTCTCTCATCCAAATACATGTTTTCAATGTTTATTGTGCACACCTCTCACTTTTTTTACATAGTAAACTTGTAAAATCGCCCCTATGTGAAGCTATCTGCAACTCTTGTCACGTGGAGGGCAATGATGCTAGGTTCAGCCTCCAGAACCAAAAAAAAACGGCAACGAGAAGTCATCCGAGGCAAAGACACAAAATCTAATGACAATTGCCTCAGCATCAGTCTCCCTTAATGCGTTTGATTACACACAGGCGAGCACCCAGTTTAAGTCAATGCGGACCAGGAGGAAGGTTTCAGTTGTTGATTGAGTTCGGTTCAGTTATTTTTTACGTGTTTTGTTCATTTTTAATATTATTAATATTGTGTTGATCATATGTCGTGTTTTAGTGGCCTCCGCTGTCACTGCAGGGAAAAAACATCCATCTGCTTCTTATGGTGTCTCTGTTGTTCATCTGTTCGCTTCATAAATAAAGAAATGCATAATCTGCTAAATGCTCTTCCTGTAAATTCATGATTAAAAATCAATAGAAGATAAAAGCTTTTAAATGTCTTATTATCATTAAAATGACGGGTAATAATAGATTATGACAGAATTTTTGTGGCTTGCAACATCACTTCAAGATCTATAAAGAGGCCCTGATCATCAGCGTTAGGTGCGTAATAATAGCCAAAATCAACCTTTGCCCCTGAATTTCTGCTAAAACAATAACGACTCTTCCTAATTTATCATTAATCTGTTTGAGACATTTGCATTGTAGAGGTTTACTATTATAATTACTCCCCCGCTCTTACTTGTGGCAAAACTCTCTTACTCTTACTAAAGAAAACATGTCCACTCCATATCTTCCCAAATTTTTCAGCTTCCTGTGGGGAAAGATGAATTCTTGAAACACAATATCATATTTCTTACATTTAAGAAAATAAATAACCTTCCTTCTTTTTATGGGGGGCCTCAACCCATTCACATTCAACGTGGAGAGAGACAATCCACTAATACTAACATTTGATATTTTGACATATTAGAAAAATAGATTGTGTGTCAAAAAAAATTATTATAAAAATCACCTCCAACACGAGTGCAACAATCAAACCCCAAACTTCCCCCCGAACCAAACAAACAGAAAAAAAGTCAAATGTAGCACAACCAGCGTCCATCCATGTACGCCTACAAGACCCCCGTGACAACTTTGCCATCGGATTGCTTAAGTCTTCTATACAAATTTTGTGAGACAGAATTACACAACAGAAAATAATCTATAAAACAAACTTCAGCCAATAAGTGGGATAAACACAAAGACATGTACATTCATCCACAAACTGTCCCGAAGGAGTGTTACTCCACAAAACATGCTCCAGCCACTAGGTGGAACCAGCACAAAAATAAACAAAGAAGCTGCTTAGTTTCATGAATGAAGTTTGGACAATCAAGTGAATGTTTAGTCAGTGAGTCAGACCCACTTGGCTGCATGGACAGTATCACACAATGACTTACTCAATCCATTGACTTTATGAAGGAAATCGCTTAATGTGGGTATGTAAATATTTTGCATAGATAGATCCTTAGTATCTATTCTCAATTTGGCCAGGAACATCAGTGCAAAAGCTACCTTCTATTGATGTAAGAGTTTCTTGGATTCCTTGAATTGATCACATTTCGCTCTTGTCACAAAGTCTGGGAACAAGAAAACGTCCAAAAAAGCCAAGGGCATGTCCGTCATTCTCTCTCTCTCGAACCATCGTCACTGGCCGCCTTTATCCCTCGCGCGCCTCATCAGGCCGATTGGGGACCGGGCGCACGATATTCCGACCCGGCCCCGCCCCCCTCCCCTCCGCTCCACACCAATATCCTCTCAATATGTCATACCCACATGCTAAATATTTCAGAGAGTTGTCATGACTGAAAGTAGTTACAGTAACAATAATCTATGAAACCAGGATGGGCATGTCTTACATGCTCAACACAAAATGCCTATGTATAGTCTAGCAGTAGCAAGTTTTCATAAGCAGTGTGCCAAAACACAACCTACCAACACCATATTCATTATAACAGTTTTTATTTATTCAGAGTTGTCATGACTCAACGTCTTTCTTAATGATTTACTGTTGCCAATTTTAAACATAAGGTTTGTAAATAAAGTGCTGAATTTATTTCAGTACTTTAAGTCGTATGAAAATAAAACATGTCCTTTACTAATTACTTTTAAAGTCCTCTACTTTAAAAAAAAACTTTACTAAATAATTCCACATTTTTGAAATGAAATTGTCTTAAGGAACACTTAAGGAAGTGTCAAAAAAAGGCTTGCATGTAAAAAACAAAAATTCTGTATTATCGGTAACAACACTTCTTCCCTTAATACTGAATGGGATTCTATAAGGCATCTTGTTGTTTCTGCACTTTAAATTATGCAAATGTGAAAAGTAAAAGAATTGCTGATTAAATGTTGATTAAAGGTTGATTAGGACACAGAACACTGATTGTGATCAGGCAGAATACAAGAGATCAGCCATCACAAGATCATCAGGGATTATATAGTATATAGTGTCCATTCAATTTAAAGGGAAAAAAGGGTAGAAACAAATGGTTGGGAAAAAGGTGAGAAGGTGAGCTTTGCACTCAGTATTCATGCTTGAGCTGCCATTTAAATGCAAAGAGACTTTTTGCTTCACTTTAAATTAATTGGACCTTAAAACATGGCCCAGCAAAATGGTTAAAATGTAGTGTGATAACATACATTTGAATACTATGGTGTAATATGAAAAATAGTATTACCAATTACTTACAGCATTTGCATAAAGGAGTTAGGTTATTGTTTTAGAACCTGTTCAATTCCTATATTTGCAATGTGGCAAACTACAGCATTATACTGTATGGCAAGTATATACACCTTTGTTAACAGAGTAAGAAAACCACCAAAAACAAATGAGAAACACAACAACTGATAAAGCATTTGAACATGACGGCGATGCTGACGAAGGTGTACAACAGGCAAAGCCATCCACAGTTAATACAAGGAATATATAAAATTACTGTGACTTTTAATTTCTAAAAAATACTGTATTCCTTTAATTGTTTTGAGTCAAATTACCACTGAATAGGCCTGCATAGTGTTTATGTATTTATTCATTTAGCAGATGATATTATCCAAAGCAACTTGAGAAATGAGAATAAGACAAGAAGATTTACCATCACTACATACAATTAACGTGACTACCGTTATGCTAGACTGTGTTTGGATGGTGTAACTAAACAGGGGAGATTAAGTTGATTAGGGCACATGGACCACTCACCTTTGAAGAGGGGACATATTTTAGCCAGAGCGTGGACTGGCCCCAGACGAGTGTACTGTCCAATGGTGAACTCCATGAAGAGTAGGGGTATGCCACAGAATAACAACATGATAAAGTAAGGAATCAAGAAAGCACCTGAAACAGAAGAAAGAATGGAAAACAAAACATTAATTACATAAGTAGATTTTTAAGATATAATATGTCTTTGTGATAAACATTTTGTTTTGCTTTGATGTTAACATCTCATTGATGTATCCTTTCCAAATTTATGAAGACATTTGTGACCATTAGTCAAATTGTCATATAATTCCATTGTCCAGACCTTAATTTGACCTTTTGCAGAGCCATTCTGTAAGAATGGATCCATTTTCTTGCAATCCATGTTTATGCAACTTTTCAATGAGAAGAGGAAGTGTATTAAAGGAGGGTAAGATGATTTATACACATCCTCTGTATAGATGTGAAAAAGGCTTTGTCACAAATCATTGAACATTTCAAAGATTTATTCAAAAGATAAAGAATCAAGAATCTGGGTTTCTGCATGGTGCGACTGTCTATGAAAACACAGGTGCAGACAGCCAACATTACACATGGACATACCAACATAAACTGAATTATAAAATATGCATGGCTCTAATCAAACCAGAAATAACAAGACACATGATTATCTACTGTGAACTGTGACAGCTGTCTTATAAAATATTTTTTATTCTTCTAAATCTCACAAATCACTGCATAGAGACACTGAACTTCAGTGATTTCATTTCTCACAAATGGGGCAGTTCAATTAAAATAATTTTTGCACACATTTTTAATAAATAATATAGCCTATATGGATTTATGCCAAACCAATATGAAGAGTTTAGGTCAATAAATATTTGAGAACACAACAACCCATATATTCTGACCCACTTATGCATTTTGATCAATGATAAACATTGAGGAAAGCTGTCAAAGGTAGGGATGTGCACGAGTAGTGGAATATTTGAATATTTGTTTTGCAATATTTATTCAAATAGTAAAAATACTATTCGAATTTTGCTTTGCTGGCCATATATACAGTGTGTTGTATGTTAAATCCTGAACACACAAACTAAAACTGGCAGTTATAACAGAACACACTGGGTGGCGCTGTTGAGTGTGGACACAAGTTGATCACATTTGTTCTGTCACTCAGTACCTTCAGATGGACACCAGAAAAGCAGGTTATTGTGAGAATGTGGCTTACAGTGAGAAAGCTGGGTTCCGGTTTAAATGTACTGGATAAGCGGTACATTTTACTCTCATATGCGGACTTTACTCTCATATATGTGCAGCTTGTCAGAAAGGAGCGTCACCATAGCAACGTAATCCCCACAATGCTTCTGTAAACAACACACATGGCATCCGAAAAAGACTATACTAGCTGAGGTAAGGGACATTCCATCAGTTAAATTGGTGTGTATAAATGAGTATAGTTTACAGAGCACATGATATGCTCATTTTTCCTCAACAAAAACATGACATGAGATACAATATAAACATGATCACTATATGTTGAGTGTTTATACTCGTCCTGTACATTAACTGCATCAGTCTACTTCATTAGCAGTTTCTTTTTCTTCGCTTTGCTTGAGCTTTTCATGCATTGCGTTTAAATAAATAAAAAAAACACACAACATGATATAAGCTTGTTTAGATTATAATTAGAAGCTTGTTTTTTTTTAATGGTTACGCAACCTTTATGACTAAAATAATTATTTTACAGCGTCTCTCTCATTAATTACCTTCATTTAAATAGAATATTAGAATATTCATTTTCTATGAGCTTAAATATTCAAATACCAAATTAATGATGAATGCCCATCAGAACTACAGCATTGCAAAGACTTGCTGTTAGAAACAATAGGCATATTCAATGGCACAAGAATCTACTGTTACATACCCTTAATAAAACACCTAGCTTATGTAAATGCATTTCTCTTGTTTATGTAAATGCATTTCGGACTGTTAATTAGTTATACTGAAATAATACCTAAAGATGTCAATTTATGGTGTATAAAAATGTTGTACAATAGAAATTTTCAAAGGCAGCTGAAGGTAGTTCTAGTAAAATACATTTATGCTAAGACTTTGCTGACAACAACTGAATATTGTTACTAATTACTCCAAAATGTTAACTTGCATCATATGTTGCCCTGGCCTAATGTATAACTTGTGAATCATGCATAGAGAATTACTAGGCGGCCGCCTCCGTCAAATTTCGTGCCACCTCCGGCTGTCTACAAAACTCTGGTGGATGTCTTCGTGGAAAACACTAACAAGTGTTGCACTCGGTGGAGTGTCATTTGTAACTACAAATATCTGCGAAAATAATCAAATAATTATGTTGTCAAATAGTCGCTTGATATCATTTAACATAACTTGAGAATGAGATCATATAAAACTATAATGATGACACACGAGATGAGGAGTGCTGCAGCTCGAGTGTCTGATAGAAACACAGATCACAGCTGGCGATATATCTTTATTTCATCCTTAATTCAAGTTCAAATAATATGGGAACGTGACATTTAAATAAGCACTCCAAAACTGTCATTCTCTGTGCGGTCAGAGCTGCTTCAACCAGTCGTGGAAGAGACCCAATCTGAGCGGGAGTCGAGACCGGGAGAGATTTAAAGTTCCACCAGGTGATGCACACTCTAACACGGAGACACTCGTCTCTCACCCCCGCTGTCTGCAGCTCGCAACTTCGCAATCATCATAAATATACAAATATATATATATATATATATATATATATATATATATATATATATATATATATATATATATATATATATATATATATATATATATATATATATATATATATATATATATATATATATATATATATATATATATATATATATATATTGGTTTTGGATAGACAAGATTGACAAATGCTTACCAGTAATACTCTTATGGCTAAAATGTTTACAGTGTTCAGTGACAAAAATGTCAATATGACTAATATTACTAAAATATAACTAAAATGTCAACAGTTTTCATTGACTAAAACTACATTAAAAGCCCATACTTTGTCAACTAAAACTTGACAAAAAAAATAGGATAAGGCTGACTAAATATGATAAAAACTAAAAAGGACATTTGACACAGGATTAAGACAAAGACTAAATAAAAAAAACAGCTGACAAAATTAACACTAGCATTCAGTTGCCAGGTCATTAGTAAAGCCAATGTTTACGTGTTTTTAACATCACTATTTTAATCAGTATGGTACCACCTCTTCCTCATTTTGAGCCAGGAAAAACCCTGGAATCTTTTATATATTGCTGTACTCATGACTATATGATTTATTTACTGCAGAAAACACATACGGAATATTAATATAAATAAATATAAAAACTTATTTAGCAATAAAATGACAAATGTCACATAATTCGAAAATGTTTGATCATATTAATGTACGCACAATTAATCAATTTAAAATCGGGATATGTCCAAGTGAGATTATTAAAAGCACAAAAGAATGGGATTTAAATAAATATACAGCATACAGTCTGCATGTGCTGGGTGCTTCAAAGGGAATGTGTGAAACTGGCTGCTCATACACTAAAGCATCTTTACACTGCAAAGGTGGCACTTAAGCTCCATCTGAAATGGAATTTAGGTGTATTTACACAGCCTGATTAATGATGCTCAGAGGTGGCATAAATGCTTTCACACAGCTATTACAATTACATAAATTATGTTACGGTATTAATGTTTGAAATAATAAATTATGCATATAAAATATGAAATGAAGGAAATTATGAAATCATACTTTTAAAAATGAAACAAGATATATATATATATATATATATATATATATATATATATATATATATATAAAAATAATAAATGCTTTATCATGACAACAACAAAAGTTTAAGGCATTTACACAGAACCAAAGCAGCATCAGATCTTTGACCTTTGATACAAAGGGATGAAGTTGGTCTGAATTAATTCAGATCATTTATTTCAGGCTGTTATGTTGTAAAATCATAACAAGAAATTTCACTAAAGAACACAAAAAGACCAAAACAGCCCTATCTTAGAAACAACACCATCATAAACATTAATACAACTATTACCTTCTGATCATCGAAGAGGCACATTGTGACCTTAGATGCGCACATTTTTTTTTATTCATGTATGCCAACTGTACAGTTTGTGTTAAAGTGTTTTACATTCAAAGTGTAACCAACTGCGATGAGGTCATTTTAACACTTGCATACTGACTTGCAATATAGCTGTTCAGCTGTGACGCCAATTTGTAGGTGAAAGTCTAATTCGCCATGGGCTCCCTCAAGATTTTCCTATTGTTTTTATAACAGGGGTTTTCAACTTATTAGTAAAATAAAATCTCTGGTAAACATCACTTTACCATTCGTGGATGTTTTGTTCTACAACATAAATTACACACTTTCATACCTCAGATGTGAATTTTGAAGCTGCCGTGTGTGTGTTTTTTATAGCAATTTCTGGTTCTAGAAGTGGATTTTTTCATAGACTAATGGATTTTTAATTTCGTGATGTTGTGATTCACCACAGAGCTGATTGGTTTGGTTCATAGCTTACAACTCTATTATGAAGTAGGGATGGACGGATCGATACTAAAGTATCAATACTTCCGATATGGTATCAAGAATATCCATCCTCACATAAAAATATTGATTCTGGAGGGTTTTTTAACAAGTGATCTTATTATTTAGATTTCATAAATATTAATGCATCTCATAAGCTTCGAAGTGGAAAAAAAAGAATTATATGAGCAAATTGTTGTATAAATGATAATTAATAAATGATACCCTTATGAAAATTTACCATGGCTTAACTGTAGTAACATTTTATTAACCATGACTAGTAACCACGACTGTTTCTTTTTTTTTTTTCCTTCTTTTTTTTTGCCAGTAACCAAGGCTTTGACACAATGAACCATTGGTTTTACTACAGCATTACTGTAGTATCCATACGGTAACTTGGTCTTAGTAATAGTAACCATATAATAATATCTATGGTTAATTTTGAGGTTTTATGTGGCTTACACAAACACATTTTTAAGGGGTAAACAAAGCAGCCTAATTATTTTCTGTTTAGGCCCATAAATATATATAAATAAAAATGTAAGTAATAATAAAGTTACTCATTTTATCCAAAGAATTCATAAAGATTCAGTTTAATAGAGGTATTAGTATTAGTGTCATATGATATTTGGAAAAAAGTACCTGGTATTGGATCAAAAAGAAAATAAGTGGTATCACCCATCCCTGTTATGAAGGATGTTATGAAGAATCTATGCAAAAAATGTATGGGAAAAATACTTTTGGAATGCAGTAGGCTGAATAAGTGGGTGGGCACTGTTGCAAATGTTAGTCTTTATTACATTAATTTGTATAGTGGATTGGGATTAGTATTGTTTTAATTGCATACTGAATTAGGGCTGAAATGATTAGTCGATTTTATCGGCAACGTCGACAATAAAAAAAAAATTTGTAAAAAATGTAGTTGTCAAATTGTCGTTTTATCTCATTTAACATAACATGAGATCAGATGAAACTCTAATGATGATGCACCTGACTGAGGAGAGGAAGAAAACACATGTCCAGATGCACTCTAAACTTTCCAAACAGCTTCAGGTGATGTAGATCACAAAATATCATGGAAATATAATGGAAAAATGCAAAATAAGGAAATAAAGAAGCACTGTCATCGTGAAATAAAGCAGAGCCGGATCTGGCATTCCACTTAAGCAACCTGCATGTCAGGGCATCTAAAAAGCAAACAACCTGGCATTATATATTGAATGCATCCTTTATTAAAGTTCAAATAATAAGGAAGTGCATCATAAACAAACTACAAAAATGGCATTTCTCTGTGTGGTCAGCGCCACATGTGTATCTTATTGTGAAGTAAATCAGCGATACGCAGCTCTATAAGAAGATAGAGTTTGTTATTAGTTTCAGTTAAAGATGGATCAAAGTGAAAATCAAGATGAGAGTGTAGTCTAAGCCCCTGATACATTGAGTTAAGTTTTTGATCAGTCTTTTTTGGCTTGTTTTCCAAAAAATATATATATATCTAAAACTCCTTTAAAACAACATACATTTGCATTAGTAGATATACTGCTGAACAAAACAAATGTATTGGAGATTGTTGAATATACTATTTAATATTTTAAAATATCTAACAGCCTGCTTAAAACAAGATACATTTACCTGAGAAGCAACAAATAAGATTTTAGTCTTGCTTTTAGAGAATAGGTGGGAAACAAGACTCTTGATTACAATAGATTTTTTTTTAAGTGAATTTTTACTGGAATTATTTCCTTGGAATTCAGTGAATGTCATTTAGAGATATTTTTAAAAGATGATTTTGTCCTCTTTATTCTTAGTAAGCACGTTTAATACAACCTTTTAAAGGGTAACTAAACCCTAAACCAGCGTTTTTTAGTTAATGATCTGTAAGCATGGGGCTTTATTAGTACTGGTCATTGATTCAAGTAATTTTTTTTACATTTGTGTATAAAGTGTTTTAATTCTACAATATATGGTGTAAAAACGTCTGAGTGCTGCCCTCTTCAGGTTGAACGGTGGCTACTGCAGTTGAATTTTCCTATTGGCTGTTTGCGGTACTTAATGACGTAAGCAGTGACAGCTGACGTAAGCAGGTTCCAACTCACCACGCCCTTGGTACGAGCTACCACGCCCATGGCAGTATAAAAACCATCTCGTTTCGTCAAAACCACCATTGTTGCCAACTTAGCGACTTTGTCGCTATTTTTAGCGACTTTTCAGACCCCTTTAGCGACATTTTTTCAAAAAAGCGACTAGCGACAAATCTAGCAACATTTTGGACAAACCCTAGCAACTTTCCAAATTTCGCCAGTACTGCAAGCGTGAGGTCTTACTTCCCCGCTGCGTCTGCTCTGTTCAGTGAGCGGCTGAGAGGAGCAGCACATTCCTTTGACTACACGCCAGCGGACATAGACATGAATGAGCTGCGCATGTGCACGCTATGTTAGCAGGAACCAATCAGTGATCACATAGCAGCTGCCTTCTCCTTTGTTTTAATTCAAAACATTTAATTTGACCGTTTTTTCTTGGCATGCGCTTATATTCACTACTAATCAGTTCATTCCGGTTCGGTTTCTGAACTCTCCGACTTCAGATCGTATATTTACAGACTCTATACATTTTACTTATCCAAACACAACAATAAACCTTCTTCAAACTCATAAACATGTAACGTTAGCTAAGTTCCGTTCTCTAACAGAAAATATGTAATTCAGAACCGTTTTACTGGACATTCGGCTATATACTTATATAAAAACAGTATGAGCACGGTTTAGGGGAGATAACCGTTATTATAAACTGAAGTAGGCTACAGTACCGACAAATTAGGCAGAATGCAAATTCGACGCGATGACGTCATTAATATGCTAATGACGCATGACGTCATCTGGCGACATATAGCTACTTTTCGAGCAGGCTTTAGCTTTTCCATTGAAAATAGTTGGCAACACTGAAAACCACTGTAGCGAGTCAGGAGTTGGAATTGCGAGTAGGCCTATTGAAAACGATCAGGATAGAGTATTTTAGCATCTATTTAGCATAGCATTTATATAGTTATTTAGATTAATATATATATTATATATATTTGTTAGTGTAGTATTGTTAGAAGCATAGTTAGTTAGTAGCATAGTATTGCGTCAGTTAGGATAGCTTCAGGTTAGCGTAGATTATCTGTATTTAGTACAGTGGTCAGGATGGTACGTAGGTGTAATGTTGCTGGTTGCAACAGCACTGCTGGACTGTATTGCTTTCCATGTAGACTTGGAAATTAGGCGCCAGGGGTTGCACGTCCTTGTTCTGGAAGACCGCGAGTGAAAGCGTCTTAGTCCCTTACAGAAAGAATTAGGCTAAAAGGTAATAGTCTTCATCAAGAAAGAAAAAAAAACATAGTTGCGTAAATAAAACTACAAAAACGGTGTATTAGCTACTACAGCCATTAAAATAAATAAACAAAGACTCTAGCCTTTTAGACTTATTGAAGGAGAACCCATATTAACGTATTACGATTTTACAGTGGTAACAAAAACTATTGTCTTTTGGGCAGAAACTATGCGTGTGATAGTTCATTTTCGGGGGTTGTAAGCACAATGGCAAGAAAGTATTTCATGAGAGAAAAGCAGCGGTCTAGTTACTCACCTCCTCCGCTCCTGTAGCACAGGTACGGAAAGCGCCACACGTTTCCCAAACCCACCGCATAACCGATGGAGGCGAGCACGAAATCCAGGCGCCGACCCCACGTCCCTCTCGGTTCCGTTGTCTGATCAACATTCGCCAACTGCATGGCTTCAGAGTTGGCGGCTGTCATCTTGGCAAGCGCTGCCTCTCCAACGTGGAAGACAAACTTACTAGATGTGTTCTCGGATCCAACTCCCATTTAGCCTACAAATGTTTCATGTTATAATTGCTGGGTTGCATAAACACGAAATGAGATAGATATTACCATAAATTCAAGCAGCAGAGAGTAAGAATGAAAATAATTAAATTGCGATTTTTAATTTGGGAAAACTTGTATAACGAATGTAAGCTGACGATTGTTGCAATTGTCTCGCGCTTGAAATAATTTGCGGTATGTCGTTAAGCATAATTCAGTCTCGCTTTATATAACCTTCCCGTTTTGTATTTAAAGAAATGGTAAGTGTAAGCATATGGATATATTTCACCATTATAAAACGAGATACCCGCATCGTCTATATAGTCCTAAATGTTACGAATACACACGCTCGCTGATTTTGCAGCTTGTAAAGTCGTTACATAGTAAAAATAAAATAAAAAAAACAGTCCAGTTGAGCTATAGTTTCCTGCTTTACACAGACAGATGTCACCATGTTGGCCGCCTTCAGATCCGCCTCTTAGAGTGACGTCAGCAGGCTGTGAAAGCACGCCGCGCTCAGTGCAAGGTGGCTCTCTGTGTGAATGCTCACGTGCTAATTAAAATTAGACACCACGCGCACGCAAATGTTGGGGTTTGTTTGAATAATAGAAACGACGAAAAGTATTATGTGCTGATAATTTACGAGGTTTTAGGCTACTTGTGATAACGTTTGATGCCGTGAGGGCATGTTTGAGTAGCCTACATTTGATTCCCTTTTTGAGGATAAACTGAATAATAGTAGTTTAACTCAAACGTAGCTGATTTTTTTTTAATTCCCCTCAACCTAGCAGTAAAGGTCATTTTTAATCCTAAAGTATAGAATGACAATCGTCGGCTCATTATGAGTTTGCATAGAAATGAGTGGAAGGGCGGTGCCAGTGGGCAGATAATGGAGAAATAAGCGTGTCTTTGAGAAGTAAAAACCAACCAAAGCGCATGTCTTTTATTCGTTCGGTGCGACAGTATTTGCTGCTTTGTGCTTGAAATATTTACCTTCTGTTGTCCAATCGAACACATATGCGACACAAAGCCACACACGTGCTTTCTTTTAAGAAATAACTGTTCTTTGTTCAACTGTTGGGTGGAATCACGTTTATTTTGGTAAGTGTTAGTGCTCACGTAACAACACGTCAGCTCAAGTCGATTTGCCGTTTCACGAGGGTGCAAATTTCTTTTAGGTTTTGGCAACAGTTAAGCTTATTTCGCTCTCATCTCTTCATATTAATAATATTCCGACTACTAATGCAATTTTAAAGACGAGAGCGGACAGATGTTTATTATTTCATTTTTGTAATCAGGCAAAATTATTTTGAACAGCCTAAACTAAATTCCTTTTAATATACACTAGCTGGCCAAAAGAAGAAAACAAATGTCGTAAAGTAGCCTAATGTACAAAAGTAACGTCGCCGTTTGGATTTAGGGAGTTTTCACACCTCGTTCGTTTGAGCACTCCAAGCAAGAGATGGGCCCAAGCCTTTATGGGACCCTAAGCAGAATTAGATTTGGGGGCCCCTCTGTGCCGCCAATACGATTGACTATAGTTAAAGCTTAATAATTCTCACACTATGAATCTAATACACCCATTATCAATTGTATTAGTTGTAGATGTGTTGCTTGCATCATACCAATGCCTGCCTGGCATGTTTTTTACCATTCTACAGTTTTTCATTGTAAAATGAGCAAACCCACAAGAGTGGTCAGGAGTTAATTTGCACTTTAATATTCAAAGTCTTACAGTACTAAGTGGCATACTTAATGTGGTGTACTATAAAGTAGCAAAATAAACCTGCAGACTATGCATTTACTAACCAATTTAATTGCTTTTGGTTAAAAAATTGGCAACATGCAAAAGTCCAGAACAATTAACAACAAATAAAATAACTTAAGATAAACAATATTACATTTGATTATTATAATTATAAATATTAATCTCAGGAAATTCTAAAATAAACTGGGAAATACAAAGGAAGGGATGGTAGGATCAGTGGATGTGGGTGCTGGTAAGTGCTCCTCACCTGCAGAGGATGGACCTGATGAAAGCTGATGATGATAATAATAATAGTAATAATAATAATAAAAGCTAGCCATGTTAGCTGCCATATTAGAAGGTAATGCAACTGTCTGTCAAAAACAAAAACTTACAAAAGGCATGGTTTATCCATATAAATATATTGATCTGTGATTGTTGAAAACTCACCTGCTGTATCATCATCAGTTGTAGCACTGGCACTTGGGGCAGGTGTCACTGGTTGTGCCCCACCTGAATATTTCAACAGTGCCTGTAGGGAAGTTTCATAAGAGTACATAGTAGTTTCTGGTTTCTTGTTCCGGCAGACCCAACTAAAGCAGCCTAATTGTGGGTTGGATGATAAATTAGGTGTATGCCTTGCTAAATAGATGAGTCTTTAGTCTAGACTTAAACTGAGGGAGTGTGTCTGCATCCCGAACAGTGTTAGGGAGACTATTCCATAGTTTGGGAGCCAAATAGGAAAAGGATCTACCCCCTTTTTTGGATTTGATATTCACTATTACCAGGCCAGAATTTTGTGATCGTAATGAACGTGATGGAATATAGCATGGTAGAATGTAACTTAAGTACTGTGGTGCTAGACCATTCAAAGCTTTGTACGTAGTTAACAGAATTTATAAATTAATACGAAATTTAACAGGTAGCCAATGTAACAATGATAAAAGGGGGCTAATATGATCATATTTCTTGGTTCTTGTCAGAACTCTGGCAGCTGGATTTTGAACCAATTGAAGTTTATTTATTGATCTTGCTGAACATCCTCTCAGTAATGCATTACAATAATCTAGACTTGAGGTCACAAATGCATTAATTCATTTTTCGGCATCAGCAACAGAGAGCATTTTTTTCCACTTCAAAGCAACGAGATGCATTTATATTCATGTAATCTAATTAATAATAATATCACTAGTTAAAAAAACAAAACTTCAGAATCTATATTTTCATTTGAGGATCACTGTTCTTGATACCACATCAGTATCTGAAGTATCGATACTTTAGTATCAATCTGCCCATCACAACTCCAAGGAGAAAACTTTACTGAGTGGTTCAACTCTCCCATCATCAATACAAGATCTCGGCCAAAAATGACTGCATATCTGGACAGAAATATATGTTGTGACGTTACATAAGTTTGTCAAAACAGTGTAGATTGTCTGTTTTGTGTAGCTCATTATGTGTTTGACATCCATTTGCATCTCATGAAAATTCAGCATGGAAATAATGAATCATATACTATATTTATTGCATAATCTCTTTGATTTATGAGAAATAAAGCATCAAAATTAATTGGAATATATTCTATTCTAAAATGCTCTTATTTTTGAACATTTGACACTATCTACATTTTGTGATAGATTCCAGGGGGAATGGGGGGAGGTAACCTCCCCATAATCAAAACAAGCAAGTAATGAAATGAGTTTAGCACACTTCAAACTACTTTTTAGTTAAGAAATTATTACACGAGTGACCTCTGCTCTTGTATGAAATACTGGCCCAGACGGAATCTGCGCACGCAGAACTCCGAAGGAAACAGGGGAGGGGGATGTCTAGAGTGCAGACGCTTCTTCCTTTGAGCTGTAGATGACGCTGCTGCATCGCCTGACGCGGTCCGGCTCGCCAAGACTGCAAACGCTCCTGTTTCAGGTGATCCCTTCCGGTCTCCGTACAATTTTACACTACGACGTCGTCTGCTCGGACGAGGGAGCAACACATTTTATTTTTCGTTTGATGGGACTTGTTTATCCTCAACATTCCTCTCATTCAACTGGATGGCTCTTAGACATGGATCAGAAATGGAGCGTCGCTGAAGCGCAGTGTGTGAATGGTACACATTTCTGGACCAGCATGTGAGCTTGAACAAATATAATCGAATCATATCAGGGAGGACATGGACGAACAAGAAGGTGAGGATTACGTGAAACATTAATTCTTGCGCCAGTAAATGTTTCATTTACTTTACTGCTCATTAATACTTTGTCTCTGTGTTTAGTGTTTCACAGTTCACAGTCCAGCGAGTTTCGTTAATTACTCGAAGCTTTTAGATAGATAATAAAATGTGACTTGCAGGGATTTGCTCGCTCGCTTGCGTTTTCTCGTGTAACTGAAGAAATTATACAATAAACCGGAGCATGGACTATAAAAAAATAAATAAAAATGCGCCAATGTATTTAAATAAATTCGGAATATTTAACAATTCGAAGAAACCGATTAGAATTGTTTGGATAGGCGATTCCCCAGCAAGTAAATACAAATTGCCTCAGCTGCAACAATGACCCGTTTTTCATTTCAAACGATGAATTAGAGACATTTTAAGTGTTAGTCAGCGAAAATCCACTACTTCGAATGGGTGGCTTTGTTTATTAATGGTGAAGTGCAATAAAATGTAATTTTAGACATAGTCGCTCGAGCAGAAACGGAGTGCGATTACGTAATGTGAAACTGCTCGCGCTCAAGGAGCTCACATTTTCGCTACTTCACAAGCTTTAAAACGCTCAAATGTATGTTTTCATGTGAACATATTCGTTATTAAGGGGTGCCTGGGGTTTTGGTTTGTAAAGGTTCTTAATGTTTATCTGATGTTTGATTGACAGATGTGACGGAGCGTGCGTGCACGGGCTGTGGCGGGACGATTCAGGACGCTTTCCATGTGAAGGTTCTTCAAGACGCCTGGCACAACTCATGTTTTCAGTGGGTCTTAATCCTAGTTAAATTCCAATTTCTTTTTAAATGATCCAGACTGGCCATTAATGGGCTGAAACACTCAAACTTTGGATTATTTATTTTTTTGTAGCATCAGAGTGCCTTGGAGTATAATTGGACAATCATTAGTTAATTCGTTAGAATCATTTAACAGCAATGTTTTGGTTATTGACCCCAGTGTAGAAGCACCAACAGGCATGCCAAGATATTCTAAATGACTAACTAAAGGTGGCCTAGTTGACCTGTAACTTGAAACCTAGTCAGCAAGGAATGTTTTTTTTTTCTTCCTCTCCAGAGGAAAACATCCAGACTATTGCTTTCAAACGAAACCATTCACTATTGTTCGTTTGCGCACCTACATGCAGGTATTATGGGCTGTTAAGCTCAATGAAGTATGTCAGCAACCACTGGGGATTCCTAGACAATCCAGCTAGTGGGGTTAGATGATGTGTTTATGTATCTCAGGCACATCTTTGTAGATGAAACAAACAGTGGAATAATGAAAAGTTGTCATATTGGAATGTTATTTAGTAATTTAGTGGTGGTTTGCATGAAGCAGCTTTCTTTCTTTCTGGCAAATTTCTGTAAGCTCTCCTTTTGTCATTGATCAGTGTTTAACTTTCAATAGGTCTTTGTCAGGGTAAAGGTCCTTTAGTAAGATTAAGAAAGTTACCGTACTCTTAAGAAGATCCATGTGGACAGTGGCTACATTTAATGTCATCAAAGCAGTTGCGTCCCTAGTTATAATTCTGCCAACCTGAGACCATATTGCCAAAGGGCAGCAACAAATATCTCATAAATGTACTGGAGTGCTGACCATTGTTGCTTAAAGTACTTCAGTTAATATAACTGACCTCAGGAAGCTCAGTTTACTATTCTTAGTTCAGGTTTCCCCTCAGCCCTGTTGCCTTATTTTCTTCTCTTTGATTTGATGTTTCAATTAATTATAGTTAAAGTTTGCTTTTGAGTTCCTGACTTGTATTCATACAAATGTTTTGACAACTGACTTGAAAGAATAAAGATTTTTAGGAATGGTTGCTGTTTAGGTTAACCTGGTGGCCTTAAAGGAATAGTTCACCCAGAAATGAAAATTCACCCTCATCCTATCCCAAATATATATGACATTCTTTGTGTTCTGCAAAGAAAGATTGATGTTTAGAAGAATATCTCAATTCTCTGGGTTTCATACAATGCAAATGAATGGAGACCAAAACCTTGAATCTCATAAGCACATAAAGTCAGCATAAAATGAATCCATAAGAATCCAGTGGTTTAATCCATGTCTTCTGAAGTGATCCAATCGGTTTTGGGTGAGAACAGACAAAAATGTAACACATTTTTTACTATTCATCTTGCCATTGCAGTCTCTAGGCACGATCATGATTTCAAGCATGATTGCACTTCCTAGTTTGACTCATGCGCGGAGCGCTAGAGTGCAATAGGAAGTTTAACCGAGCTTGAAATCATGATCCCAGAGGAGACTGCGGATGTCAAGATTGTGTTATATTTTTGTCTGTTCTCACCCAAAATCTATGGGATTGCTTCAGATGTCATGGATTAAGCAAATATTGAGTTTTATGCATTCATTTTATACTGGCTTTGTGATTTTTTTTTCTTTTTTTTTTTTTTTTTTTTGAGTTTCAAAGTTTTGGTCACCATTCACTTGCCATTCACATGGACCTATAGAGCTGAGACATTCTTCTAAAATCTGAACAAAAAATAAAGTCATGCATCTGGGATGGCAAGAGGGTAAATTATGAGAGATTTTTCATTTTTGGGCAAACTATTCCTTTAATGTTGCCTGAAAGGTAAAAATAAAAAAAGAATCCTGAGTCATTTGAAGAACAAGCCAAAAGGTCATGGAGCAGTTTTGTCATCAAATCTGTCATGCAACAGGAGACTAGGGCCAAGTTGAAGGTACTATGATGATTTATTGACCCTGTTGATGGCAGCAATTTGTTCAGAGCCCATTCCTTAGCATTTTGTGGAATCTGGAACAAGAGTGGGTTTGGGCCCCTTTCACCTCTATCAAATACTTTCCATGTTAGATATGACCTGGAAGTTTGAGTGTCCAAGCAATTGTGAGCTTGTGGTCAAGGCATTCTCTGGCTTAAAACCATCTACAAGGTTTACTACCATAGTCTGGTGCTCTGAATCGGAGTCTACTTAACACAGTTTTCTATATAATTGTATATTTTCTGTAACTCATACAATCCTCTTTGTTCCTCTGAGGAATCCTTGTTTTGACAGGCGATCCCTGTTTTCTTGGAAGCGTTTGGTTGGTTGGTAATGTAGGTAGGATCTCCTCTCTGGTTAGCTGTCACATTCCCAGACATCAGCTCATGGCCCCTCCAGACAAATACAAGACTGTTTTTTCCCTTTCTGTTAAGCAGGGGCTGTCAAATGTCCAACTAATGCCTCTCTTGTGATTGGAAGGATGGACTGGACTCTTATGCCCTAATAACTATAATTGTAGGAGGGCCAGGAATGTCTTCTGAATGCATCCTGGTTCTTATTTTGCCTTTTCGCTTACATTTACTTGCAATTAACATGTGATTTGAGGTTGTTACGATTGTTACACGCCAAAGCAGAAGCAGTGTGTATTTTTTGGGGGCCCATGTTAACAGGTTAGAGTTTTCACGTCAAAAGCAGCGAGGCAGATCCGTTGAAGAAGCAGCACTGCTTCAATCGTTTCAGTGCAGAGTCTATTTTTGGTGTTCTGATCACTCTGAATTAAAGTGACTGTGTACTGTTAATGGACATCATGAATGAGTTGACACAAAAAAATAATAAATTGCACAGAATAAGCATATTTTTGTAGTCTAGTGTGTTTTTGTATGAATTAGAGCAAGTAGGAATACAACATTTTAATTAAATAGCTTAAGCAGAAGAAAGATTTTATCATTTAAAACTAAAGTATGCTACAAGTCATAGACATATATAAAATATAACTGCCTATTATATAATAATAAACAGAGAGCATGCCTATAGCATATGATGCCACATCTTTTTTAATTGTGTCATAGCCAGTCAACTAATCATATTCATCTGAAAGTTCCTGTTAGATAGCAAGCTTTTCTTTATTACATTATTGAGCTTGTTATACACCTTGTAAACCTAAACATGATAAAAACTATAATACAAATCCAGATTTAAATGTATTGCCAGCTTTATACACAAGGGCCTTCTCACAAGTATTCTGAATGTAAAACGATTATTTGGATGGTCCTGTAGGACATCCGCAAACTCCTCAAAGCATTTCCGCTTCCTCATCATTCTCCTCTTTTTATGTTTTTGCTTCCTTTATCTCTTTGGTTCTTTTTCTAGAATGTACTCATTAGACAATGATGGGTAACCTGCAGGGATCAGTATGACTGAATAGTGGTTGTAAGTAGTAGAAACATTTCTCTGTTAATTTGGAATGCTTGGTGGAATGAAGGAAGTAAACGGTGTGTTTGTTCTCTGTCTGTAGTGTTTGGTTTGGAGTATGTGTCAGGGCTTGAATCATTTATATTATTTCACCTGTTGTTTTTCCTGTGGGTGTAAACTTAGAACAGGAAAAATAATCTGTTGACTCTTCTCAGAGCAAAATGAAATGGACCGAGTTCTTGAGATGTTTGATCGTTTAAAAGGGTGTTAAAGTTTCATGTTTCTACATGTAAGTTGTTCACAATGGAAGAATTCTTGGTCGTTGTGATAGTTATTTAAATGCGCCAATAGAGCCAAAGGATGGGTGTGGTCTATTCAGAAGTGATCAACCTATGCCCGGCAGCTTCACCCTTCACACTGATAACTTTGAAGGGTGTAAGTGTGAGAAATAACGGGCATTGGAAAATAATTTTAATTATATCTTTCCAAGCCAAAGGACAAATTGTGTTACCATCACACAAAATCTGATGTTAAAAGAATAGTTCACCCAAAAATAAAAATCCTATCACACTTTAATTAAACTCGGTGTATCTTTATTTTGTGGAACACAAAAGGAGATGTCTGGCTGAATGACGGCATCAGTCACCATTTACTTTAATTGTATGGAAAAAAGATGCAAGGTAAATGAATAGTGACTGAGGCTAATGTTGTACCAAACATCTCTCTGTGAACATCTTTTGTGATCCACTGAAGAAAGTAATACAGGTTTGGTAAAACACGAGCATTAGGAAATGATGGTAGAACTTTCATTGTTGCATACACTATTCCTTTAAATATCAGTTGTATGAAACTTGTACTTCTTTACACATGATTTTTTCCCCAATAATAACCATTTCTAGAATACAAGCCCAAAGTGAATGGTACAGAACTGTCAGCCCTTGTGTATAAATGTTCAGTGTTCTAGTGAAATAATTTTATATAACGTTAGTGTTATGGGCGGTCGGACACCACCCTTAACATAAAGGAGAGACGCACACAGATCGGCTCGTAGCAAAAATAATAGGGGTATGTTTATTTAACAGGTTCAGTTCTTAAATAGTAAATGGGTAGCAGCAAGATCTACCACAAAGGCGGAACACTTCAGTACTGCCGGGTGGACAGCAAGTAGGCAGATGTTTCGAAGACAGAAAACACGGCAGTGCCTCGCTTTTGGTCTCGGTCTTTGTGTGCGCGCTCAGGAACGGTCCCAGAAGCCTTATATCGCGTAAACGTAGGCTTCGCTCAGGTGTGGCTCATCTGCAATTAAGAAAGGGGAGAGACACTGCACTCAAATGCACGTTTAGCAGCAAACACCAGAGCTGGGGACGTAACAGTTAGTGATCAAGGACTTTTCAGCTTTTTTGTTTACAGAACCACATGTTCGCAGGTACGGATGGTTTAATTTACGTTATGCTTGGCAAACCATGTGCAGTTACAAGCGTTCTGGTCCAGACTGAGGTTTTAGTGCAGCGCCAATATCTTGTGAGCAAAGTTTCCATCAGTTGAACCCTACAAAATCTTTGCTTATAAGTGCCCTTTGAAGCAGTTCAAATAATTTTGGGGCACTTCTGTTGCAACAACACTTTAACATAGCTACCATGATTGTTCATCCTTCAAAGTGCTCTACATGGGTATTATTTGTAACCTTGGGAACGCACTGCCTGTCAGACATGTTTTGAAATGTGACAAATTTACCAGTCACATCTGGTTAACAGGTAAAAGTTTATGTCATGTGTGCGCACACCTGCTCAACCTTTGTCACGTCCTCACAGATGTTAGTTCACTCACGTTGGCTAGTGAATAATTTACAAACCTTCACTGTCAGAAAACAGATTGCCCAACGCGCAAACTCCTGAGCAATTTGCACCCCACAGGCATACAAGTGTTGTACCAGGATTGGATGACTAGGTTCTGCCCACTCTGCATGGGTGACTGGCTTATTGTGTCTCCCTCTAGAAACAGAGCTTGTCAACATTCCTTCAAACAAAGGCCCCCACCAGGCAAATGGCCAAAATCCAGCCATTCCATCTGCAATCTAGTGGGTTTGGTGGCCTTCTCACACTAATGTGATCATTATCAGCACGTCTCAGCACTATGTTGCTTTTCCACATCCTCCCTGTTTCCATACCATTGAGTGCTTTTTTTCAGTCTTCCCCTCTCTTTCCTTTTTTCTGGCACATGGTGTACCGGAGAGAATGGTCTTCAAGCAGAACATAGCATGCCAGACGCTTCCCGGCACTTCGTTTCTTTGGGTTAGGCAGAGAGTGATTCTGGCCTTTAGCATACAAACCTTGTTTCAGACTCTAAAATTCTTCTTAAAGGGATAGTTTACCCCTAAATTAATTTACTCCCCCTTATGTTGATCCAAACCAATTTGACTGTCTTTATACTGTGGAACAATGTTTTTTTTTTTTTTTAAATGAACATCTTTGCCTTGTCCTGTCGTGATTATTATTATTAATTATTTATTTTATCCCCTTTTCCCCCAATTTGGAATGCCCAATTCCCACTACTTGGTAGGTCCTTGTGGTGGGGCGGTTAATCACTTCAATCCGGATGGTGGAGGACAAGTCTTAGTTGTCTCCGCTTCTGAGACAGTCAATCCGCGCATCTTATGTGGCTCGCTGTGCATGACTCCACGGAGACTCGCAGTATGTGAAGTCTCATGCCACTCTCCGTGATCCACGCACAACTTACCATGTGCCCCATTGAGAGTAAGAACCCTTAATCGTGACCATGAGGAGGTTACCCAATGTGACCTCTACCCTCCCTAGCAACCGGTTCTGGCTAGAGTCACTCAGCATGCCCTAAGTTCAGACTTGTGACTCCAAGGTTTGTAGTCAGCGTCAATGCTCACTGAGCTACCCAGGCCCCATGCCTGTCGTGATAAAGTAGTCGTCAGATTGCGGTTAATTGATGTAACCACGATTTATTGTGCAGTTCAAATTTCAATCACATTTTACTTCAATTACATTTTAAGCAAATATATAAATGCCATGAATGGCCTTTGTATGTCTTATTCTGTTAAACTCCGACCGTCTCATTGATCCACACTGCGGACTTCTGATGAACGTGTGACGATTAGCCACTTCAGAAGCGCTGTGATGTACACGCCATCTGTGGAGGTTTTGCGTCAAACTCCCACGATAATATAAACGAGGATTTTGATGGTGAATGCAAGGCTCTACGGTAGGGGTCGGCAACCTGTGGAGGGGTAATCACTTGCATGCCAGCAACGGAGAGAGAGTAGAAGACTTTTTTTTTTATGTATATGAAATGTCACACCTGCATTCCAGTCTACAGCTTGATGTAATCTTTCCAAATGATCACGCATGGTGTTGTCATGAGCTGAATGGGAGGCTAAACAAAAAGTTAAAATATGACAAGACTGCAGTATACCCAACAGACTCAAATTCACGAATCACAGGCTGGCAGCACTTCATGTTTGGTTAATTGCACAATTAAATGCACCTGCTTTGCTTTGGTCAAGCTGCGCGGATGACAGCCTACATTCCATGTTTCATTTGGCAAAGCCATTGACCAGGAAAATGAAAAATGAAACTCCATGGTGGAATTCGTGGAATCAGCCAACAAGCACATTCGGAAAGGCGATTTGCAAACATTCACAAAATATAAAGTGCGATACTTACAGCTTCAGGATATAAAGCTGGAACACGAACAGTTGGTACTGATCCATGCTTGAGAATATTATTATTTTTTAAATCCTACTTTTTATTGACATTCATTCACAAAGCAGTTCATTGTAAAATTATTTGCACAAACATACATACATTTTTGTATGTTTTGGGGCACATTTCCTTCAAAAACAAAATTATCCACTGTGTCTGTAGTGGCTCTGATGCCGGGAGTACATGAAGACTCTTTATGTTCACTTTTACAGCCAACAGCAGAACACTTATGACACTTACGATGCTGAGACGTTATTCTTCTCACTATCTGCTCCAGCGCGGGAAAAAATGCCGGACCGTGTGTAGATCACTCAGGGGAGGATCTATGATAATAGGGTGGAGTTCATCACCAGTCATGGGTGAGGCCTGCTCTAACGTGATGTCACATTAGAGCAGAAACGAAAACCATTCATTTTGACACACTGTTTTTGATTAATAGAAATAATAATAAGAAAGAGGAGTGGGTAGACTGTTAACATTGTAGGGTGGTTTGTGTACACACTGCCGACTCACATTTATGTACAAACACCACATAAAAGTGAATTTTGCGTAATAGGTCCCCTTTCATATAATATAATGGCTATTCATGTTGTTTGGGTTCTAAAAACAACAGTGTAAATGTAAAATGGATCAAGAGTAAAGTTGACCATAAAGTGAGACAGATATTTTGTGTTTGGAAATATTTTATATTTAAAATATTATTTTTCATGTCATTCATAGGTTTATAAAGCCTTGAAGGAATTAATATATTTCTATTTTATTTTATAATTCCTAGTTAAAGATGAATAAATGAAGATGTTTGAAGCACACATACACCTTTTGAAGTATGACATTTTGTATGGCAGTTAATCGTATAAGCCCTTCTGATTTTCTTTTTTGTTCAGAAGTTAATTTGCACTTTGGCACCAATGCGCACAACGCTATTGTGTCTCGTGGAACTCACTTTTGTTATTGTTCTTGTCTTCTCACTTTTTTCTCTGTCTGTCATCTGGGAGCAGTTTGTCAAAATATTGTTGTCTATGAGAACGCTGCACAGGATATCAGACTTTCTTAGGATGCATATGTAAATAACATGCAACAACATTGGCACTACTGGTGAATTGTCATGGGTGTCATAATTCAGTACAGTCCCAGCAATGGTTCTTGAACAATTTTACTATTTATCCTCCATTTGTATGTTGCAAAGGTATCATTATGATATGGTAGTTACCATTAGCCTATTGTATTTAATGTTATATTTTATATTTACGCAATATCACACAAGCTAGAGGGCAATATGGCCCTACATCAGCACTGCTGTTATCCGCCACAGGTAATCACTGCAGTGCTGATTTTGGGCTATATAGCATGATTGCGAGTGTGTTATTGCTTATATACAACAGTTCAATGAACAAGTAAATAAAAATAAATAAAATAGGAAAAACTTAGGTACATTTGTGCATGGAACTACTTTCTTAAGTGGCAGATCAGAATCTGCTGTTGCTGGTTCAAAACAAATGATGCGTCCAAGCCTCCGTTAGTAATTAAAAAATGTCCCTTCAGAAATAGTATCACGGCTAGTGCTGTTTCTAACAAGGTGTGTGTGTGTGTGTGTGTGTGTGTGTGTGTGTGTGTGAGACAAAGAGAGAGACTGAGCATGTGTGATCACCTGTTGCCACTCCCAAGCAGAGATGCTGTCAGCTTTCGGAAGATCAGCTTTCTCAGTGGAAAAATACTGTCAAAGCGGGGGTATTTCTCCCTATTTCGAAGAGCTGTTTTATGTAAACACTGGCTGATGGGGATTCACTTCACGTCACCTAATTGGCTCATATTACACACAAAAATTATCTTTTGCCACCACCTGCTGGCTAACAACAAAAAAAATACACACATGCACTACTCTAACGCTTTAGTTTAGAATGGCACAAACACAAGCTGAACACAATGCACACACAGTGAAGCGTCGGAGTCATGATGAAGCCTTGTGCTCATGGAACGTTTCCCCTCCAATCAGCTTCAAGGACTGGAACTAACGGTTGTATATTCTAAAATAAAAAAAATTTGTTTGACAAGTTAAAATTATATATAGTATATTTTTATTTGCTGAGTACAAATAGACATAAAGTAGCCTTATACACGGGTTCTTTAAAGTTGCCTAGCACAGACAACACACTGACTGGTACATTGGTAGTTTTAAATTGATAGTTTTGCACATCCCTACCTTTTACATGCAAATGATATATTACAGAGTAAAAACAATTGTCATTTCAGACACAACTTCAGAGAAAAAGGAATTTTGAGTTTTTTAATCTTTTTATGAAGTTTTTATATCAAAACATCAAATCGCAATACTTACAGAATCACAATGCATATCGAATCGGCTACGAAACATTGTTGTAATATCGAATCGGAAGGTCTGTGGCAATTCCAAGCCCTTCTATTTAGGCCTCCGCATTGGAGAGTATTCATGTTGTCTTAATTGCTGAAATGATGCTTCTGGATAATAGCCTGGAGATGATTTCCTTCCTGGATGCTTGGACTTTGGTTCAGACCTGGTTGCTGTGTACCTCTTTTCCTGGTCAGACACAGAGTGTCACAAAAAACTAGGTAACAATTTTCCAACCACATGACAGATTTAATCATTGTCTTAGAGTCTAGTCTTGCTATTTTGCAGCTTGTTTTCTTTTTTTGCCTCCAGGTGTTAACTTGCATTAATGGCATGTGGAGTGTTTAGTTTCTTGAATTCTCTGAACTTGCTCTCCTTATTGTTGCTCTGCTCATAGTGGAAAGTTTGGCCAGATTCACTCAATCCAGTGCCAATGCTGGGCCCAAATTTTATAAGTGTGGAGGTTTTCTGACTGGTAGTATGCAAAGGAATGGCTGCTTTCTCTTGAGCTGCAGTTCTTTCCTGATAGACTTCAGCCAGCTGTGATAAATAATGACTCAAGAGCTGTGTTGGGATATCTACACTGATATAAATGCAAAAATATGTGACAAATACCCAGAACAAAGGCAAGATAATGCAGCTTATGTATTACCTATTTAGTGCTGGATATGCCAAGGCCATGGGTTTGATACATGGAAAGCACCATTAGTCACTTAGGATAAGAATGTCTGCTAATGAATAAATGTAAATCTCTTGGCATTAAGTTGTTCTGAGTAGTTTTTGTTGTTTGAACTCTTCTGATTTTGGTTTGTACTTAATGTTGTGGACAAACTTTACTGAATATCAGGGTTAAACCTCACCACCATAGTGCCAAGCATCATTGTTATTGTCATCTTTGAATGATCACAAAGACTCAAGGTAAGACATTTTATTTCAGAAACATTTTTTGTGTGGAAATCATTAAGACTAGACATGGACAAGACCAGTGCTCAAAAAGCAACTGCACACCAGTGTATAAACATTCATCAAGAAGCACTCAAAATCAAGTTCCCCTGAAATACAGCTTCCAGCTAAGAAAGGCACAGAAAGGGGCCTGGGTAGCTCAGTGAGTATTGACACTCACTATCACACACGGAGTAGCAAGTTGAAATCCAGGGTGTGCTGAGTGACTCCAACCAAATTGGCCCGGTTGCAAGGGAGGGTAGAGTCACATGGGGTAACCTCCTTGTGGTCGTGATTAAATGGTTCTCACTCTCAAGGGGGCGCATGGTAAGTTGTGCATGGATCACAGAGAGTAGCATGAGTCTCCAAATGCTGTGAGGCTAGACGGTGTCATGCACAAAAAGCCACTTAAAAAGATGTGCGGATTGACTGTGTCAGAAGTGGAGGCAACAGAGACTTGTCCTCCACCACCCAGATTGAGGTCAGTAACCACGCCATCACGAGGACCTTGTGAGTAGTGGGAATTGGGCATTCCAATTTGGGAGAAAAGGGGATAAAATAGAAAAAGAAATGGCACAGAAAACGTTTAAAAGATCAAAAGTAGCAATAATATAATAAGTTAAACTGAAATTAATATAACATCAAGTGTTTTAAAAAGTCTAAATAAAAGTGCCATTTCTGAGATTTAAATTTAAATATATGCATTCATCAATATACACGATTCATGCATTAAAAATACGCTTACAACCCATTAAGAGTGTTTCATCTGAAAAACATCTTAAAAAGAGCAGATTTACATTCATTCTAAATCATAAACGTGTCAAAGACATTTTCTGAAGAAGAGGAAACTTCTTAGATGTATTGCAGATGAGCAAACAACCTAAAATAATACATCAATCAGATGCAAACACACACCTTTACAGTTACTCAAGTATAAATTGTAAGTACATCTTACAACTGAAGACATTTTTCCAGTGGTGGGCAGCCTCAAGCCTGTGTTTGTGCCAGTGTGCAACTTAATATTTCAGTAAAATAGGAAGTGCCTGTTGGACAGTCTCATATGGGTGAAATTGCTCACAGAAATTCACAAGTGAATGTAAATCTGTGATGAGGAAGGGATTGAAGCAGTTGTACAGTCTGTATTGTTCTTGAGTGAGTGTTCCATATGAGTTTTCCATATATGTGTAACCAAAGTTATGCAATAGCCCCTTATATTCATGGTCTGTCACACACAGGTGTCTTGCAACATTTCATAACTGACTGTAAAACCAGTTGTTGTATTATGTAATGCCTGGCAAACTGGGCTCTATATAATTTCACATGTACTGGACATTCCATTTATCATGTAGCCTAAGTGAATCTACTTGATCTAACTTGATCTAATTTACTTTACTTTTTTGTTGTATGGGAAAAGAGCAGGCTGGATATTCCCCTAATTAAGATCACATGGTTTTAGTACAACATGAGAGTAAGGAGATAATGTCAGAAATGTCATTTTGGGGTGAATTATTCCTTTTAAGAATTAAGAGTTAATGCTTGAGCTTCCAGGCCAGGACAATGGCAGTCAGACAAATGCCTGCAGCAGCGCAAAGATGGAAGTTGTTTATCTGGAATGATTGTCTGTCCATTTCTCTCTGCTCTAACTGTTGATTACTCCCTGGTCTAGTGGCATTGGATTCTTGCTCCTGGTAGTTAATGGTAGCCAACTTCTTATGGTCTGATGCCTCATGCTTAGATGGTTCATGGAGATGATCATTGGTGCTTTGATTGTTTAGGGTAGGTTGGTCCTCAGAGATGACCGTGCAAGGTTTGATATTTGCTGACACCCCACTGACCATTAGATTTTTCAGCAGGTGGTTCTTCAGCAATATGAATGACATTGATCAGTGTTCCTGGTTTTGTCTGACTCGCACAGAAAGATTCATAGTGGTCCTCCACTGGTTGGTTAGGAGACAATGGAGCATTCAATAAAGAACTATTTTCCTATATGGAAAGGCAAGCAATGTGACTGGAAGTTTCATTGGTGTTGGAGAGTGACTCTGTGTTGTGATTTGGGTAATCAACACACTCTACTGTTATCTTAGAGAGAAATGGTTCAGGGGAGTTGTTGGACTCAATTCCGAGGTGCTCCGCAAGACTAGTAGACTGTCCAGGCTCTGTGGAACACACTGCAGACCTGCTGATCTCCAGTTGATTTGAAACCACTCCTCTGAACATGCTTAAAACAAAACAAATTCAGCAACACAATTAACAGCTGGGCTGTATGCTTTTAAGGTGTTAGAACTTGTGCTAGTGAATTTTTTTTTTTAGCACAAATAAAAATGTATTAGCACAGAAGAGTATGGTAGAAATTTTGTTATTGTTTAAATTATTTATTAGGCTACTCTTTTTATTTTTTAGTATAAGGCTGCATTATTAATCACAATAAAATCAAGATTTAAGCATGTGCATATACAAAACTGCAGTTTATTTGACTATGAATTCTGTGATGTTTAATTTGCCATTTTGATTGTTCCACATGTTTTTCACACTGACAAGATCTTGCTAATCAGAATGCTGTGCAAAAAGGTACATGGTAGAAGGGTAAAAGGCAGAACAGAACAGAAATTGGGAAAAGCTAAAATTCATAAAATAATAACTAATGCTATAATCTATCACTAACACAAAGACCATTTGTTCCAATACTGAAATGTTTTTGAAAACACATTTTTCAATGTAAAATTTTTCAATGCAAAATTAAATTGGATTAAAATCCCAATACCTATTCAAAATAAAAAAAAAATAAAAAAGTGCAATATAATTTTGTCTATATTGCACAGCCCTAACTTACTACAGCTACAAATTACATAAAATTATATATATTTTTTGCTATAAATATATGTACCAATCAGGGCTGTTTCTAGGTATAGGGGAACTAGGCAAAGAGAAGGCTGCCAACACAAACCCCAAACACCCCGACATGGGGTGCCTATAGAAATCTTGTCTAAGATGCCACAATGGTCTGAAACAGCCCTGGTACCATAATTATTTGATTTATAATATGTTTTTTTTAGCATTTTAATTGCAGTGATTGAAGAATAGACCACTGGGAAACACAGGCCTATCTATCGACCACTATTCTGAATAGCCTATTACAGGAATGCATCCCTCGATGATGTATCTAAGAAATATGCTTAATCCAGTGTTTTTGAGTCAAAGCGCATTCGTTTAACCTGTCCTCTGAAAATCGAGCAACTAAATGCACACAGACTTTGATGCAAACAATCCAAAATTTTCAGTTTCTGCCGAATAGGTTGTAATGTGCTACTTCTGTACGCATAGCATAGAAGTAACATTACCGTGTCCATGGCAACCCGCTAAAGTTTTAGTGCTCGAGATTTGGCTAAAGCAAAGCAGACATTAGACTCATTATACACAATCTTTGTTGCAATGGTCTTTGTAGGTGGAAATAACACTTCTCACATCTGCGAATGGGCATACATTTGTCATCATATATTATCATTTTTAATAGCGAACTCGAGCACAACTGTTGCACTGTACAACCCTTGATAACAGACTGATGATTAAAAATCTGTAATGCTAATACAAATTTCTGTACTATATAAGTTCAGTTGACCAGAAACGTAGGCCTACCTAGATGACAATTTTACCGTGTAACTGCTTTACCTTTGAGTAATAAGAATTCGTAGAGTGAGATGCTTTGGGTTGAGCATTACCTCATTTGCAGTTAGATCTGAGATCTCTTCTGGCCCCAGTTTAAACACAGTTTGCTCTTTCAAAGGAGGACTGGTGTCTTGGACAGGGTACCTCTCAGAGGGGATGGTCTCTTTGACTGCTATTGGCACCTGGTTCTTCCCTGACCTCGGAGAACCATGCGAGGTGGAGCAAGGGCTTGTAGTTTGGTTTTGAAAAGTCTCTGGCAAGGATGCTTGAGCACTTAAGGTGGAGAGGACAGTGTCATCATTAAAGGTGCTGGTGGTTTGGCTGGTTAGAGCCAAGAAATCTGGGGTATCTACAATGGTGGATTTGTTCTTTGCTGCCCAAGTATGGGTTGGGATGTCATTTTTCTGAACAGGTGAAGTCACTTTGGAAGCTGAGACTGCTGTTGGGGGAATCACTTTGGAGGTGCCATTTCAGCTTTGGAAGCGGACACAGGAGAGGGGGATGGAACTGGAGTTGGGACTTCCACTTGCTGTGCATGGTGGTTGCTGAAAGGTTGCTAAAGCCCACCACCCCCATCTCTCTCTCTCTCTCTCTCTCTCTCTCTCTCTCTCTCTCCCAATTTAGTCATGTGTAGCTCGTCGAAATAACTATAGGAGTACCGCGTAAACAAACAATTGAAATAGAAAGATTTGACTGATAGCTCAGTTGGATTGAAAAGTCTTCATGTAAACACAAACATGATTAGATTGAGCTGGATCCAAATTTAATTTCCATCCGATTGAAGGCGGTGGTGTAGACTAAAAATAATCAGATTAAAATAAAAATATTAGCCATGTAAATATTTGAATCCGACAACTTTTCTCAGTCGTATTCTAAAATACCTTGCGCTCATGCTCAGAGATGTGTTGCGTAAGCATGTTTATACATTATACTCTTTGCAGGAACCTACTAAGCAATGACAAAATGCATTATTAAGGGTATACAGGCTCGCACTTAATATTCTGCAAAGTACATGTTCTTTCACGACATCACACAAAGCAAAAAATTATTTTGTGTCATTCTTAGGGGATTAAGCAGCAGGTACGGTTACGGCGTTCTGTGTTCCATTGCGTGTATGTGACTTCACTCACATCCTTACGTCGAAACCATAATTTCTGAAGCATTTCTTCTTTGCCATAGTGACAGTCAATCTTACGTGACAGATTAGGAAAGTAAATGTTAGATTATGTTTTACAAGATATGATGCAAAGTGAACAAATAAAGTAAATAGCCTTAACATACTACTCTAAGCTTACGTTAAAATTACACACGGTTATAGGCTTTGAATAAAAAAACTCTAAATATTGGTAGACTTAATAATAATATCAAGGTTTTAGATGTAGGCTATTTATATCGTACATGAGAAACTCTTCTTCTGATAGTTATTTAACACCACAAGCATCACTTCTCTTGCTGTTTTAAATAGCTGTTTTTCTTGAACGATTAAATGCACCGTTCCAACATCATTATTGCTTAGTGATTTTTGCGTAGCTTCCCGTCCGCAGATGTTGCTTAAAGTCCCTATTATTTTGTTTCCATTCCACATCTGTAAACTCCTTTTAAGGACAACTCTCACCCACCTGTCTTCGTACTCGCATCCAGAGATGCCTGCGGTTAGATTGGAGGAGGAATGGGCATGAGGCAAATGCATAATGTCAGACAGCTTATTAGTAGAGCCCGACCGATATGGGACTTTTGAGACCGATACTGAGTTTAGAGGGGGAAAATTCACTGATTAACGATATGGTGGCTGATCTAGCTCATTTTTGAACTGGAATGGTAACAGACTTTTTCTATGTGGATTTTGCACCGATATTACCAAGCAAAGGTACTCGGAAGGCTGCTTTCTTAAACAAATATTTTAATCAAAGAACATTAGACATTAGTATTATACATTGTCAACAAATTCTAGAAATGAACACTGAGAAAATAAAGAATAAATAAAAATCCAGTAAATGGTTTCTGTATAAACTAAATATTTACGGAAGCCTCCGACCAGGAGCAGCTGATGGAATAAAAAAGCAGACTCACTTAGTGACATCAATGAGCTCATGTTTTGGTTGACAGGCTACAGTCCTTTCGACATATATGATGGTGTTGGCATTTACACTCGTTTACATTTGAGAAAAATGTACTTTTAAGTGGCTCTTCAGTATGAAACTGATTAGGGCGGGCGATAAAACAATATAAATATTTATCACGATCAAAAAACTCAGATGTGAAGCTTTTGAGTAATTTCCCATATTTAGCCTGTGTCCTATATCTAGACATGCGTGTTGCTAAAAACACTAGCAGTTTGGCTTATTGTACGTTTCCACTGGCGCATGCCGAGCGAATGTGCAAACGCTGCCTCAGACTGTATGAAGTTGCTATTGCCCCCGCTACTCAGGCCCCCGTGTTCCGGATCTGGACCCCAGATTGATTCCATCTTGACTGCAAGTTATAATGACGATGGTTACGCCCTCTCATCGTCTCTAGTGAGCAGTGCGACAAAACAACAGCGCCGGTTACATCATATCTGATCTTTCTGCGCTGTATTCTTGAATATTTTTCTCTAGCACTGAAACCCGCTTCACTGATGCCCTGTCCCGGGCCACACCCGCATCCTCTTTTCCCCACATGTGCGTAAACATGAGGTGCGTGAAGCAATGAAATTCCAGTAAGCAATTAAATAAAAATTTTTTTTCAAATGTGATTCAATATCGGGATAAATATCGAAATCAGAATTAAATGAAAAAGAATATCATGATAATATTATTTGCCATATCGCCCAGCCCTAATATAGGATATTAAAATGAATAAATGTCTGTTGTATTAGTATTTATTTACCACCCCTTATTTATTTTAATTTCTAGAAAACCAGACCTTTAAATATTACCAAAGGGGGTAGCAAACTGTGAATAAAACAGTTTGGTGAATACATGTTAACACGCTGACATGGTATGAAAGTAGCTACTTGGTAAGCTATAAGCTTGTTGCCATGGAGAGCAAAAGATGGACTTTATTTCCTTTCCAGCATTGTGTCTCAACTAGGTAACAACATAGCATGAAATCAACACTCAGCAGATACAATCCACCACTGCACCGTTATTTGCTGAACTGCAAAAAGATGATCTGATGTTTACCTTTTAATCTGCTACATTACTGACTGCACTGACAAACTATAGCTGGCTAACAGCAAACAGATGTGATAAACATGAGTGACATGGTTGTCAGAGACAGGGATAATGTTATATTATTTATATAAAATGATGGGGTCATTGTTCAGTAACTTTCTAGTATGCATTTCACAAACTAGTTAGCAATTTGCAGAGAAGACACCGCTACAGAGCCACCGTCAGCTCAGCAGAAATGCACATTAAGGATTTGCCGACAGATGATGATCTCTGGGATCGACGATGGTCTGAGTGATCGCTAATAGCTGATGCCTTTGACAATGTCAAGACGATATTTGGCTCGTTTTCCCATGTATTAAATTATTATTATCAAATAAATATTACAAATAATTTGCTAATAGACACAGACATTTGCTCAAATAAACCCACTTTATTTTATTATTAAGAACAGATGACAGAAATGCGTCTATGCACATGTATGTTTGTTCGGAGGCGTACAGTCTTGTGGAACACATGCATGTAAAAGGGTCTCACTTATTCTTTGTTGTCTTCTGAATTTTTCTTGTTGCAAGAATAGTGTCGTCTATGAGAATGCTGTAAATAACCTCAGACATCTCAGCTCAGGAGGTGCTTTGTGTTCAGTTTGCTTTATTTCCACTGAGCAGCCTGTAAATAATACAAAATATATAAAATACAAAAACGCATTCATCTCAAGCCATGATTTATATTTCAGTGATTATTATAATCATTATAATATTTTTTTTACATTTATAATTGTTTTTGTCTTCATTTAAGTAATTTTCCACTGCATGTTTAGATGGATACTTGCCTGACGGTAAATGGAAAGGTGGTTATTGTTCACTTCATTATTTTAATTTATTTTTCGTTTCGTTTGGAGAGCAATTTGAATTTAGAAATGTATTTGATTTAAGTTTTTCATTTTTAAATAAATTAAATTTTCAATGTAATATTACTGAAGCAAGAAAATTCACCAATCCGCCGATGTAATTGGATATTGCTATATATATATATATATATATATGTAGATGTATATAGTATATATATACACACACACATATGTGTATATATATATATATATATATGTATGTATGTAGATATATATACACACGAGAGAGACATACACACACAGTGTATATATATATATATATATGAGAGAGAGATATACACACACACACAGTGTATATATATATATTGTGAAGGAGGGAACAAAATGAATTTATTCACACATGATTAGAGATGCAGCGATTTGCAATTTTCTTGGCCGATTCCGATTTTGTATTTTTTACTTTTTTTTTTTTTACAAGTATGACCTGCCGATAACGATTTTTTCCGATTACTATTTTCTTACTAAGAACTATTATTGACTGCATATACAAACAAAATCTACCTTTCTTCAATGCTAAATTTTATTTTCATAATAAAATTCATTATTAAACATTACAATTTCCCCCAAACTGCACTAAGTTTACAGGATCTTCTCTCACTTAAACAACTCTCAAAATAGAATGCTTTGTGACTAGAAAGAGGTAGAAATAACAATTAACTGCAAATGAGTTGCTTTATATAACAGTCATTTTCCACTATTTTTATAAATGGACCTTTTTCTCTTTATTATTCGTCTAACAAAACAATTCCAAAGATTACAAGCCTATGAACAAAACTGACGTGTCCAATACGCTCATCATTGACATTACGCTTAAGTTAGATGTCCAAATATCAGTTGTAAAACTGGATTGCTGCTTCGGGATCGGCTTGTAACCATACCTGTCAACACTCCCTGTTATCCCAGGAGTCTCCCGTATTTCACACCCATCTCCCGCCCCCTCCTGTTTTTTATTTTTCCCGGGGAAACTCCCGTAATTTGTATGGCCCAAACCACGTTATATGAATAATCACATCAATATATTATTCCAAGGTTGTCCAATTGCCAGATCTTGTATGAAACGCATCCTACTCACACAATCGACACATCATACAAATTTCTAATAATTTGTGACCTCAACCTGGCAACCAAAACCCAGTTGCTCTGTTGATATCTGTGCAGGCAGTAGACGCGGGAAGTTGAATCAAGCATCACTGGTAGATGGGAGGAGAAAACTCAGGTGGTGCATTTAACAACAGCTGGACGGAAGAATTTAATTTCATATCCCGAAGGCATATCAACAATACCTTTTGCAATGTGTGTCGCACTGATTTTAATATCAGACACAGTATTTTCGCTGCTCATACCAAGGAAAGATAGGAGAGGCTGCTGAGTTCTGGCTAGCTTTAGCCGCTTTCCCTTTATTAGCTTCTTTTTTTAAATGGGCATTTTCAGTTGGGTGATGGTATTTTAAGTGTCTAAATTAGGTTATGTATACTTCACAGTGATGAGCTTCCACGCCAGTGACATGTTTACATGCTGCTGTGACGTTATTGTCTGCGCCGCTGGCAACAAAACAGACCGGCTTGGAATTGGGAAGACGTGAGGCTGACCGGCCGGTCACCGGTCCGGGCCGAGCATGCACCGATCGACCGGCCAGCCGATTTTCCGCATCTCTACGCATGATGTATTTTCCCAGACACTGAAATACCCGACTGTCAGAATGCAGAGATGAAGCAGGTTCTTTGCCAGAGAGATGTTGACGACACACATTTTAATTGTACTTAATATTTTTCCAGTTTCATTAGATTTTTTTTTTTTTAAATAAGTGAAAGTTTGAAATCAAGGTATTTTGCTTTATTGTGTAGGCTTAACCCTAATCCTGGGTAAGGACATTTACCCCATAGTACCACCTAGCGTCCAACCAGCGGTAATACCGGTGTTCGTCTCTTTCCTGTGGAGGTTTATTTTTTTTGCGACCAACCAACCAGTAAAATCTTGGTCGACCAAGACTCTTGTCGTTAACTAAACGTTTAGGGGACATATAAACATTGCACTCGGAATCTGCAATCGGATTGAATTTATTCGGATTGGCGTAAACAATGTAAACATAGCCAGTGAGCAAAGGATTTATGTTCAACAAAAAACAGACTGTTCTGCCTTCTCTTTCTGATTTCATTAGTCATTTTAATGAAGGAGAACCCCAGAAAATGCTTGGTGAGAATCACTATGGATAACAATCTGTATTTGTGAGATACGGCTGTGAGTGCGATCGCTGATGATGTTCAGATCAGTGTGACGTCTTGTTTCTTCAGTTAAAGGAGCTTATTGGTCAATTGCTGAGAGTGCAAGAGCTCTGCTCGGCGACAAAACAGTTTTTACAAAGTTTGAACTCCTTTTCCATTTTTGGGAGTGCAGATGGTCAAGGGATTAACGACCTTCCGCGTGCAGATTCTAATCCTAGTTCTATCTGTGACCCACTGGCTGCGATTATGTAAATTAAGGTTACGCCTGAAAAAATTGGCTAGTGTGACACCAGCTTTACTGGCCCAAGTTTAAAGAACCCACCTGCAAGTTTACATGATATTCTGTTCCATAGATATGGCTCGGTTCCCTCTTTCAATTAATGTCTGTGGGAGTTTTTTGCCCACTTTATTGTTCACCAGGTCAAATTAATTCTGAACACAGAAATTAATAGCAAACCTTTGCTCAAGCTGCACGATTTGTCTGAAGCACAAACAGTAAAAGATGAATTACATGCTAAATGTAATACTTAGGGTTATGGGTTTGCTCAAACCCCCAACCCTAAGTATGAGCAATAGTAATGCTTGCCTTGGCAAACTACACTACTTTAGCAGCACACAAACAGTGAATAAATGTGGCAGCGCTTGGTCTAGGCCTATATGTAGAGGAAGTATTTAGGGCATTTATCATGGTAATGCTGTCTGCATTTAAGGCTATAGTTTTTCCTCTAAAGTTATGCACCTCTTAGGTGTTTCGCATCTTGATGTGTTGTAAGTCCCAGTAACCCCACCTCTGGCTAGTCTGGCAGTACAAGCTGTTGCATGTAAAGAGGAACGTTTTGTTTTTCACGCATCCTTCCTCATCTGTTCAAGACAATGGTTCCTTTATTGTAAAAAAAAAAAAAAAGCCTCAATTAGCAACTAGTTTGTAGTTCGATGTCTTTAGTTAGGCCTAAGTAGATTTTTTGATAATACTTGAAAGCGGCATTGCTTATATTCCGACATCAGGTTCCAATTGTAGGTAGGGTGGCCGACAGGAGAGTTTCATGACCAGCTTTGGCTCACTTCCCAAATTCCTGAACTATAGAGTTTGTGTGTGTGTGTGTGTTGTGCGATCGGACTTTGTCTCAGTCACGAGTGGATGGATATTTCTGTGTGCATGCTTCTTTGACATCATTTACTACTTTTATAGCTTTCCTTTAGATATGTTTTGCTAGATTAAGAGAAAGATTTCTTATAAGTGCAATGTGGATCATTAACTTCACTACAGTCGCTTGGCTGAGGCAAAAATCAGCCACAGATCTTTGAAGTTTAACCTCACTGCTTCCTTACATGTGCTGCAAACATTCAAATAGCTTATGGTTTCACATTACATTGCCAAAGTATGATCAAATTAACTTTGTTAAAATGTTTAGTACACATTAAAGGAATAATTCACCCATAAATTAAAAAGTATTTTTAAAATGCTCACCGTCATGTTATACTAAACCTGTATGACTTTTGTCTGTTCTTTCCATTTCGTGAAAGTGGACTGGGGCTGTAAAGAAAATCTTTAAATTTTTGGGTGACCTATTCCTTTAAAATGTATTTTTACAAAAGAAATTCCAATTACACCGTGAACATGTCAAATACCGTAAGCAGTCACACGCTCCAGTAAGCAAAATAATCAGTCAGAAGCCCTGTCCTGGAGAGCTGATCAAATATTAGGTGTTCAAGGGAATTTCTGCAAACAGTATGTTTCATTTTTCCATTCTTGTTCCTCCAGGTGTTCTGTGTGCTTTGATCTCCTGACAAACTGGTACTTTGAGAAGGAGGGGAGACTGTTCTGTCACAAACACTACTGCGAGAAGTTCGGGGAGTTGTGCCATGGTTGCTCGCTGCTTATGACGGGACCTGCTATGGTACGAAAAACATTTGTTTGTCTTTCTCAAACACTGATTTCATGACTGCATAAATCACTCACTATGTTAGTCTTTTACTGCATGTTGATAAGGTCGAAAAAGTAAATAAAAAATGCTGCGCTTGTCGGGGCAAGTACGTTCTGGCCCATAGCTCTGACAAATAGACTTGAATTTGTTTTGAGTGGAATTGTCAATTATTTTAGTAGAACTTCGCTTGTACTTCACATAAACTGTGTCTTTGCTTATTGAAATCAGACAGCCATACTGAAGACCCTCTTGTACATGACTATCTATGGTCTTTTTTGTTGTTGTTTTTTTTCATTGTTTTTTGCCAATAGGATGGTTTTTTCTTAAAAGTATATTCCAGGTTCTTTATAGATTAAGCTCAATTGACAGCAATTGTGGCATAACGTTGATTATCACGAGTCGAGGTTACGGTGAGGCACATACAACGGAAGTGATTGAGGCCAATTTTTTGATGGTTTAAAGGCAGAAATTTGAAGCTTATAATTTTATAAAAGCACACAAATTCTTCTGTTACAACTCATGTAATATTTGAGCTGAAAAGTTGTTAAAATGTAAATTTTTAACAGTTTTTACTTTATAGGGTTTGCTTACATTTACATTGTCATGGCACCCAAGTTGTAAAATTTTAAAAACTTTACACAGAAAAGGTTGGCAAGCGATTTTACCACATTAAAATCATGTTAACATGCATATTGTTTAGGTCTTGTGTAGGGTCGGCAGATATTTCAGGGCCGATACCGATAGGGCTGTCACAATTAGGAAATTTGGCTGACAATTAATTGTCAAACAGATAATGCATTTATGAATATTAATTGTCTGTTTTAGGGCTGTGAGGATTAATTGTCTCGTTAAGGGCTTTCACGATTAATTGTCATACAAATTGTAATATTTGTTAAGGCGTACTTTTTTCCTGCATGAGTGCTTCATACACCTTTGGAAGTAATTTCTACATATTTTACTTCAAATATATGAATCAACTAATAAAATAGGGATAAACTGATTTTCTTTAAGGCTTTAAAAATGTATGAATAACATGAAAATGAATGTTTTAAATATCAAAATAGTTCAAAATACTTTAAATATGTCTCTTTTTGGTCAACATTAGTTTTGTTCAATTTTACATTTACACTTGTTTTTGAACTCTATTTATATTTTATTTATATAAAGTTTTTATCACTATGCAATAGTAAAATATTTCTTTCCTAATTTCTTCACTTTCACATGTTATTTTAATGCTATTTTAATGTTTAAACACATGAGTCCTTTTAGATCCTTTGAGATTTGGTTTCATCATTTTATCTCTCCTCAGAAATGGAGCAAGCATGCCTCATCTTTGACAGTGTGTGTCATTAACACAGTTTGTATGAACCAGGACATTTGCCATTACACGATCTTTTAAAATGCTCAAAATGTATACTTGTTCGTTCATATTTTCACGGGAGTTTGATGCTAGCCTCTGCTGACAGTGTGTGCATCGGAGCGTTTCACACACTCTTCAGAACAGGAGCTAATTGACCTCCGCGGTGCGTCTCATTGACTCTCATTGAGTTCAACTGAATGACACACAAAGGTGTCGTTCATTGCATTTATACAGTATATTTGCTTAAAAGTCCCTTATTTGGGCATTGAAATGTGATTGGAATTTGAATGCCCAATAATTGCGGTTGTCTCAAATAACCGCAGTTAGCTTAAATAATTCAGCCATAGATACCGATAACGACTATTAGTAATCAAGAAGATAAATGATATTTGGGACCAATATACATTTGCAGTAAACATTGTAATTTTATATCAGCAGTCAAAAAGTCTTATCTTAAGAGCTGGGCAAGAATGAGGACATTGTAGTCCAAAGACAACCAAAGTAGTGGACTATGGGGGATTTTCTACTGTTTATTTATAGATAGGAAATATACTGTATGGTGGTATATTGGTATACTGAGAGAAAATCTTAATGAACCATTTTTATATTTTCCTTAAAATGCAAATCTACTATTTGCTTGGACCTGGGTAGCTCAGTGAGTAAAAACGCTGACTACCACCCTTGGAGTTCGCGAGTTCAAATCCAGGGTGTGCTGAGTGACTCCAGCCAGGTCTCCCTTACCAAATTGGCCCTGTTGCTAGGGAAGATAGTCCCATGGGGTAACCTCCTCTGGTCGCAATTAGTGGTTCTCGCTCTCAATGGGGCGCGTGGTTAGTTGTGCGTGGATCGCGGAGAGTAGCATGAGAATCCACATGCTAGGAGTCTCCGCGGTGCCATGTACAACGAGCCACGTGATAAGATGTGCGGATTGACTGTGTTCAGAACATTGAGCTAGACTACAAGCAGTAACATTTCAGAGATAGGCGGTGGCATTAGAGCCAACGGAGTGCATTTAAAAATGTATCGGCAATCAGATCAGACAAAATAAGGATTCTGATAATTCGAAAAATTATGAAACTCTTATCTGATTATTGGCCAGGCCGCTAATCTGTCGACACCTAGTCTTGTGGCTATATTTTTGATACTGAGTATTTTAATGTTTACAGATTGGCCCCATTCACCTCCATTGTAAGTGCCTCACTGTAACCCAGATTTTTTAAAGGAGGGACAAGTCTAAATAAATTTTTTGGTAATCAATATTGTGCCACAAATGCTGTCGAATGAGCTTAATTCATATTGAACCCGGAATAATCCTTTAAAGCTGGCCAGTATATTTTCTTGCAATGGATGAATGATGTGAGTATGCAGTCCTTCACATTGTCCAGACCAGGAAACATTCAAACAGATATTACACTACAAATGCAATCTGGTTAAATGGTTTCTGTCTGCCTCAGAATTTTGTCTGAGTGATCAGATTACAAAACGTTTGGACTTTGTTTATATCTGTATTTTGTGCTGCCCACTTGTGATCAGATCACCCAAAACAGGTAACCGGTAGAGCTGTTGGAAAATATCGTATCAGCGATGCATCGCGATTCACACTCAAACAATTCTGAATCAATTCTGAGTTCAATTTAAATCACAGCAGAGCAGTGATGCAAGCCAAAGACAGATGTGGAAACAAAGACACGAGTTAAGTGCATACACAAAAGTCAAGTGCACAAACATGACTGTTTGCAGACCAGCTGTATCAAACACATGACCATTTGTGTCCGAATGAATCTACGATTCTGAAATTCTTTCACAATCCCACGCGCATGGCAAAGGGAGAGTTTATTCATAAGAAGCCAACAAACAACATGAAAGATGAGCTTGCACCCATGATTTGCACACAACGGGGGGAAAATAATGACAAGGCAGTGGTTTTGGAGATGTTGGTGATGTTTTCATTCAATTACATTTTGAAGAAACTGAAAAAAGACAGATATTGAAGGACAAGATGCATCATGATTCATTGAGAATCATTATCCTTTTGAATCGGAATTGAATCGTGAGGCCAGTGAAGATTCACACCTCTAGTACCAGGTGTAAACCAGGGTCATTGATGCAAACAGTGTGTTTATTTTCTGAGAGTGTTTCAAAACATTCCATAGAAAGAGTAAAGGAACTGACTCTTATCAGGTAGATGGTCAAAAGATCTTGAAACCACAAAGATTTCACAAGGCAAAGACTAACCTGTGCAAGAGTCTCTTAGATAACATGCCATTGTCTCATTCAGTAAATATTTACTCTGCTGATGTTTATTGAAGACAAGAGAAACTCAATGAAGGCAAGTGTTTTTCATAGCACTCAAGAGGTCATTGATAAATGCGTGGTGGACAATCTTTACTTTTAAAAGCTTTTAGACTCACCATTCCATGTTTGCACTCCTAATTTGAGCAGTGAATCACATCTGAGTGATGCTTGTGGGAGGAGAAATTGCAAAACACAGCGTTTGAGAAAGAAGTCCTTACCTTATTTTTGGAGTCTTATGTATTCCTCCCCAGCTATGAGGTCAAATGTAGGGTCTTATTGGGATAATGCAGAGGTCAAGACCTAAGATTGGTTGAAACTAACTGGATCCTAATAGATGGATTTAAATCCTAACCGGATGGAACCAATTTCTCATAGATTAATACAGCAATTAAAACTTGTAAGCCTCAGTCACCATTCACTTACATTTTATGGAAAAAAGAGAATGGAATGGCCTCAGTCTTATTGTTTCATCATGCATCTGGAATGCCTTTTGCATGGGCTTTCAATGAGGAGCTTTGTCATCATAACGCTAATGGAAGCTTTATCAACATGAAAGTGAGATTGACGAATTTGTCTCTAATGTAAACAAATCGCTGCTCACCGGAAGGAGTTTTTAATTAGATTAATAGAGGACATAAAATTAACTTTGGAGAAAGAGAGAGGAGAATTTGCCAGTGAGCAAAACGCATAATGGGCCTTTTCTGTTTTGGCTCAGGGATGCCAAGTATTTCTGGTCAGGGGTGAGTTGCCAGTTGTGGGCTCAGAATGCACAAGCAGTGGGGTGTCAAAACCTCTAAAAAACTGTCAGAGGAAACCACGTCCTCACAGCTAAAGTGCTTGTTGAAATATGTTTGTGTTAGACTAACTCTTCATGATAATGTGTGTTCTAAGGAAGATTCTAGAACAAATACTAAATTTGATGGACTAAAACTCTTTACTTTGGCTGCCAACATGAAGTCTTCCATTGTTCAGTTCAGATTCTACAGTAATTTTGATCCTCTTTTTTTTTTTTGTTCCTCTCCAAATTTCTGGATCTAAAGATGCTCCATCTGGTGGAGTCCTTACACTAAATTCTGGTGGCAGAGATAATCTTGATTACGAGAGTTGTGATGTTAAGCAGTGGTTTTAAACTGTGGTGGGTCACAGTGGGTCTATTCTGGACGTGGAAAGCAGAGAAAAAAAACAGTCCTAAATTCAAATAGGCTAATATTCTGTTATATAATCATAAGGTATTTCGGTGTCTTCATTGTTGACGTAAAGCATGGTGCGTCCAATCAAAATCAACGGTATTTTGGTGCAAATTAATTGTCATTTGTAGAAGCAAGCCAAACTAGGCAGATGCCAACATGAAAAGGTTATGTGACTTCCTTATGCAAGGTTAGACCCAGGCTATATTAAGTACATGTTCACTTCCAATGCCGATTACAATGTGTTTTGTGTGATTTAATAATTTATATGCTGTTAATATTATTTTCTTTTATTATTTTAATATTATTTTGCAATAATGGATAATATTACTACATTTCAGTTAACGATGCACTGATGTCTCAACCAATAATCGGCATTGGCCGATTAAATTATTGTCTGCGCTATCTAACAATAGCAAATGAACAGGACTGATTACTTCCTGAGAATCAAAAGGCAATAACCACTAGTCAGCCACTTGTTTTGTTTATAACCAAGACCAGTATCTCTAAAACTTAGACATGTAGAGTCAAAGAGAATAAAATTATTATTTTTGTTTCCTTCAATGTTGTTTATTTAAAGGTATAGTTCACCCAAAAATGTAATTTCCTTATTTACTCACCCTCATGCCATCCCAGATGTCCATGACATTCTTTCTTCTGCTGAACACAAACAAAGGTTTTTAGAAGAATATCTCCGCTCTGTAGGTCCATACAGTGACCACCAAAAACAAGTGAATGGTGACCAGAACTCCAAAAGATCCCAAAAAGAAGATAAATTCATCATACATTTAATCCATAAGACTCCAGTGGTTTAATCTTCTGAAGTGATCAAGTTGGTTTTGGGTGAGAACAGACCAAAAAATATATATATATTTATTTATTTATTTATTTATTTTTACTGTACATCTTGACAGCAGTCTCTTTGGCAGTCATGATTTCAAGCTCGATTACACTGCCTTAGTGCCATCTAGCATTCTGCGCATGGGTCAAGCACTAGAAAGTGTAATCAAGCTTGAAATCATGATCGTGCCTAGAGACTGCAATGACAAGATGATGACTTTATCTCCTTTTTGGAGCTTTTGGTGCTCTGGTCACCATTCACTTGCATCGTATGTACCTACAGAGCTGAGATATTCTTCAAAAAATCTTTGTGTTCAGCAGAAGAAAGTTGTGCACATCTGGGATGGCATGAGGTAATGAGAATTTTAATTCTTGGGTGACTTTCAGAATCAGTGATTTGAAACAAGGTAGCATTAAACAAAAACAGAACCAACAAACTATCGGTATCTATATCAGCAGATGTTGCTCTAAATTATCGGATATCAGTATCAACACACATCTCTAGTTTTAATGATTGAATTGATTTTTTTGTTTACTTTTGTGCAATAAATGACTTTAGTATGGTGTTGGGTCACCACTTGATGTCCAATCTAAAATCTGGGGTTTAAGCAAAACCAGTTGAAACTTTGAAAAAGGTCTCTTGTTTCCCATTCTATGTTCAGTTAGCACTGGTGATGTGAGTCCTAAGGGAGGGGCAGCTCTTTTGCAAAACAGTGCTGGGAAACAGGCTTTCACACATACACACTCACACTTTGCAGTTACACACAGGAGGGTATGACGTTGCTGCAGTAGTGTTGGTACAAAAGATTTGAAACCTCACCCTTACTCATAGATTAAACTGAGTGTCAAGCAGTTTAACTAACTGTCCTCAGGCAATGCACTGTAAATGCAGACATGCTTTTGCCCAATACCTAGAATAAATGAGACCAAAACCAAGAAGGTTTAAATATCTCTAACTGCCAGTCTGTGTGTTCTAAATCAATTTTTGATTGGTTTAGTCTGCATGAAGGGGCGTGGATTACCCCGCCAAGACATTGCTCAAGAATTTGGTTAGTCAAACCCTGTGATCATTGATTCACAGCTCAGTGAGCATTTCTGCTAATCTGTCTTTTGTGGTTGATGTTAAATAAAACCTCAGCATGATCTCATACTTTCTCCATCCAAGCAGAATGAGAAGAGCCAGAGGGTTATTGTTCAAATAATTTTCCATTCAAAATAAGAAGTGAAAAGATGTATTTTTTGCCGTTTCATAACACTTTTTGATTGACAGTTTCATTTATATTTAATCGTGTGTGTGTGTGTGTGTGTGTGTGTGTGTGTGTGTGTGCTGTTATCATACCATTTCAGTACAGTCGAAGTGTTCTTAATGGTTGGTGTTGTTTTAACCTATTTCCAGGAAGAAAGACCCAGTTTAACCCTTTAATGCATGACTGTTTTTATTTAGGTTGTGACGTTACATCCAAACCAACATGGGTGATGACCTTTGACTCTTACTCATATTCTATGTGGCTATTCTAGGCACAAGTTGAATAATCTGTTAAGAGCTAATGCTTAATCGTTGCAATTACCAACCGAATAATCATTCTAATAATAATTAGATTAGTCGATTGTCAAAATAATAATTAGTTGCAGCCCTAGTATATAGTGACATTACTTGATAATAGCTGACAAATGGTGATCAGTGTCTGAAATGAACTTAAACGTTGAAGATTAATTTAAACGTTTACCTTTTCACAATGGCATTTCTTTTTCTACTGAAGACTACTATTTTTCTGCTCATCACTAGATAGCTTATTATTAAATGTATAAAATGTAAAACACAGAGAAATTCACTAGAGGCATTTTTCCCCCACATAAATCATTCCCAAAGAAAGTTTTAAAATACAAGGAAACATTGAGTATTTCCATTGTGATTTAATAGCCAAATTCATTCATCAAAGGTTTAAAATGGTTTTGTTCCTTGTTCCGATATATTCATTACTCAGGGTCAAATAATGTTTGAGAGTCAAAGTAAAAGAAACCAAAAGCCTTTTTTCTCACCTGAATGTTTTTTTTCTGAGATTTAAGGAAGGCGGAGAGTCTGAGTGAGAGCCAGCATTAAAGAAGGGATGTAAAAGGAGGGTTTAGACCGATATTGACACATGTGATGTGTTTAAAGGGCATTGGATCATTGGTTACGAAAGGAGCTGGCAGAATTATCACCTCTGATAATAGACAGGCCCAGACACTTGCAGGTGTTAAAGAGAAAGCCAGCATGCGCACGCTTATGTCACTAACAAAGAATGCAGACTTAACAAAATCAGTGTACCAACACTAAATAGACGAAACACAATAAAAACATCCACAAATGCCTGGTCTTGACAGACAGAGAAATCATACACTGAATGTACAGGAGTACTGCTGTAAGAGTATAACTGGAGCACTGAGGATTTGCTGTTGCGATATTAAATTTTACTTTTGGGATAAAAGTGTTTTGTGGTGTGCTGATCTGCACTGGGCTTTTGTGTGTTTTAGGTGGCAGGAGACTATAAATACCACCCCGAATGCTTTGTGTGTTTGAGCTGCAGGGTGGCGATCGAGGAACGGGATACCTATGCCTTAGTGGAACGTGTTAAACTCTACTGGTGAGAAACACACTTTAAATACCAGCTGTTCTTGGGAGTCACTTTGCATAGATTAAATGCAATCTGTACTTTAATTTCCTAATCTGTATTAAGAAATGTTTCAGGTTCTATACAAGTTAAGATCAATAAACCACATTTGTGGCATAACGTTGATTATCACAAAAAATTATTTCTACTTGTCCCTCGTTTTATAAAAAAAATAAAAATGAAATAAAAACTGTGTTTTAGTGATTGAAGTGAATGGGGCCATAAACATTGAATTACACATAGTGTAGACACAAGACGTAAACATTACACGTTAACATTATTTTTGTACGATAAAATAATGAATTTGCCATCTTACTGCATTTACCAGATAATAGGGTTTACTAGCCTATTGTTGCCATCACAATGAAGATGTACTGTTGAAAATTAGCTTTACACACAAGTTTAGCAAGCAATTTTTTCACACTAAAATTGTTAACACAATGTTTGTGACTTGTGGCTATACTTTTGGAACAGTGTGTATTTGAATGTTTAAAGACTGGCCCCATTCACTCCCATACGAATTACCTTACTGTATCGGCAATATTTGCTTTTAATAAACGAGAGACGAATCAAATTGTTTTGAGTTAATCAACATAAGATTATGCCACAAATGCTGTCAATCAAGCTTAACTTGTATTGAACCTGGAACACTCCTTTAACCCCAAACTCTACTGTTGAGGAAACTATGCAATTGAATCAAACAATGCTGATGTGAACACTTATTTATATTTATATATATATATATATATATATATATATATATATATATATATATATATATATATATATATATATATATATATTAGCCTCAGACTCTGTGCGTGAGAAACCGTATTTGATCATATTAACACCACATAGCAATTGTAGTTTGCTATTTTTTTTGTGTGTTCTTGAAAAGGAATTGTTGATGCATGCTTTTATGAAAAGTGTTTTGTAGCATATCTAGAGGTGTCTTGCTTGACAGGTCTTGTCCTTAAAGTTCAAAGTGTTCAATTTCATCAACTTCTCTCTCACACAGTGGTAAATGCTACAAGCAGGAGGTCTTGACACCGATGTTGGAGAAGCGTGGTTTGGCTGACTCTCCAACAGACCTGCTCCCTCACACAGTGACTTTGGTGTCCATGCCGGCCGCCACCAATGGTAAACGGGGCTTTTCTGTCAGCGTCATTAGAGACTGCACCAGTGCCACAGCCAGCGTACAGGTCAAAGAGTAAGTCAGTTCCAGACCGAATGGGTGGAATTTTTCTGCATTTTCAGTTCTGATTTTGGGGGGAATTCTGTGGACCTCTGTGGAATAGATCAGATTAGATTTGATCCATTGCAAAACTGTGGAATAGATCAGATTAGATTTGATCCATTCCAAAACTGTATAATTTCTATGAAATTATCTAATAAGCCATAATATTAAAGGTATTCTTCACCCAAAAATGAAAATGCTGTCATTTATTTACTCTCATGTAATTCCAAAAGCTCTCTGACTTGTGTGGATCAAGAAGAGAAATTTAGAAATATGTCTAACATCACTTTTTGTGTTCCACAGAAGGTGAGTAAATGAAAAAAACACATTATTTTCTGTGTGAATCATCCCTTATATTAATAAACATACAAGGGACAAGATGTATAAAACTTCCAATGTTGGGCTTTCCAATTCCGCTGAAACCTGCTAGGTTTCTGTAGATTTTTGTGGTATTGCACGTAGGACTGGTGAAGACATCCCAATAAACACATGAATTAACACCGACTTTTCATGCATTCCCCACTCACTCTAGTTTGAGTCTTTTGGAAGAGTAAATATGGGAACATTTGGAATAATAGAGGCTTACTGAGGAAAGATATTTATCACCTCAGAGATTCACCACAATGCATCCACACCCCATGCCAGAGACACTGTTAATGCCACAAGGAATGTGTTGCATAACTGTGGATTTAGGACTGCTCGTGTTGAATTAAGGGCACAAACTGCTAGTTTTCAGCTTTAATGCACGCAAAACCATGTTCTTCATTGTTTCCCCTTTTTGCAAAACCATAACAGAAACTGTGATATTTACCTCTCGTCATTCTCAAACTGGATTTGATGAAGTAATCCACTCAAAACATCTGATCCTTGCAGAGTCAGAGGGATGCATATTAGTCCAGAGGTTCGGAATGCCATCCACGTTGGGGACCGGATCCTGGAGATCAATGGATTGCCTGTGACAACTCTGATGGAGGAGGAGGTATGCTTAATTTTAGCACCAGCACGTTAAATTGAAAGTTCAACCAAAAATTCTTTCATCATTTACTTTACCTCATGTCGTTTCAAACCTATATGAATTTCTTTCTTTTGAAGAACACCAAAAAAGACAGACTGTTTAGCAGATTGTTTGATCTTCTCTCTTCCATACAAAGAGAGTGGACCAGAGGCTGTCAAGCTCCAAATGTATTTATTGTCTTTAAATCCCACCGTAAAGTCATCATCCATGTAGCTTTGTGTGAGGAACAAACTGAAATACTTTTTTCAATGAAAATCTTATGTTGAAAATCTTGCTTGACAGTCATGGTCACCATTTACTTTCATTGTATAGAAAAGAGCAGCTTCGCCATTCTGGCATAAATAACTCCTTTTTTGTTCCACAGAAGAGAGAAAGTCATACAGGCTTGGAAAAACATGAAGATGAGTAAATTATGAAAGAATTATTCAACTATTGCTTTAATATTAGCTTTGTCAAGGGGTGCGGTAAATTCATGACAACATTAACGGGTTGAAGCATTTGTAACAATTACGAGGAATTGCACAGTTGGCTTTTGGAATATAAACATTCATACCATAGCTTGCCCCAGTACATACAGTGACACTCCTTTCATACCACAGTAATTACTTGAACATGGTCATGTACTGACATTTGCACTACTCCCTAGTAACAGGCTGTTTGTTATATTGCTTTGATGTGTTTTTTGATGTTGCTATTTAACTTGTTACTCTGGTTAAAATGCACATCACATATATTAAGTGCTTTTTTTTTCATCCATTTGTAGTCAAATCCATTTATCAAAGCTAAATGTGCTTGCATTAGATTTATGGATGTCTCTGAAGCAAAATGGTAACCGGTGCTTTTTTAATAACATGCCACACGTCCCCTTTCTGCTGGTCAGAGTGTATTGTGAGGGAGGTTAATACGCTCTGTGACCTATATGAGAGTGGAGTGTTAAGATCTTTTGAAAATTGTTCAACATTTTGAGATTCCCATATCTCAGTTTTATAGTTATTATTCAGCTGCGCCACATACTCTGTACTGTTTTTGGGAGTAGGCATCAGTGTATTACTCCCTGCTAATTCAGAGTTCTGGTTGAAGTTTCATAGTTTGGTGTGTGACACGTTGGGCACTTTGGGTTCGTTTTGCACCAGACTCTGTTTTGGGCTATTGGGTGGTCATCGATGTGGGGAATAAACACATAGAGAGTTGGGTTCTGACAAGTGTAATGATCACCAGCTAGATTATATTGTGGGCTTGGAGGTCAACTGGAGCGCCCCCATTTCGGGAGTGGTGTACATAGATGATAAGGGTGGCGGCTTTTGAGGTGTCGTTTGGAAACGGGGTAACTTGAATTTGTTTGTTAGGAAATGGGGCAACTATTTGGAGTTTTTGGAGGGCTCTCGGGGGGCATTGGAGAGAGTAGTATAATTTTAAATGTGTATGATTTTTTATATATATATATATATATAGATTGATTGATTGATTGTGATTTTCATATTATAATTTTTTTGTGTTCGTTTACTTTTTTGTGTGACCACAGGGATGTTGGGGATGGGTGGTTGTGGGGTTTAAATATTGATTCTATGTATATATGTTTTTCTTTTCTTTATTTGTTGTAATCAATAAAAAAAGTTAATTACAAATAACGTGCCACGTTTTCGTGTCTTTTAAATCCATTACTGTGTTGGGAGAGGTGTGTATAGATCGAACAATATAAAAGCTCTGCATTCAAAAATGAAAATTCTGTCATCATATACTCACCCTCATGTTGTTCCAAACCCCAATGACTTCCATCGAACAAAAGAACGCAATGGAAGAAATAGTCATATGGGTTTGGAACAACATGAAAGTGAGTAAATGACTTTGCAAATCATTCATGGGGCAATCCTTGGAAAGGGCTTCTTTGGACAGCCAAAAGAAGCCCTAACCCAACCCTAACCCTTCCTTTAAATATAGTGGAATCCAACTTTTGGAAGGTAGTAAGATATTCATTACTGGGTATCCACATACCCAGCCTGAAAAGTATTGAATGTGATTTCAAAATTATTCCATAGTTTCAATGTATTACATAATCTGGAATTCAATGTTGGTATTGTGGCCATATCTTTTTCCCCATTTAGGCATTTTTTTTGTGTAAAGGTGCCCGCATTGAACGGGGGGAAAAAATCAATGTAATCTATGTGAACAGCACTTGTGTAAAATGATCCAGTTAAAATTATAACAAAAAATTTTTTATAACTTTTTAGACGTTTAACTGATTTTCTTGTTGCTTATCAAGAATGGTGGTTGTGAACTCATAAATTCTGACTGGACATTGCAGGTGGAGGATCTCATCCACCAGACCAGTCACACGTTGCAGCTGTTGATCGAATATGATCCAGTCAGACAGCGTCTGGAACGACTCCGCCTGAGCTCATCCCGTAACCAGCTGGGTGTGCCTGCAGTATCCCGTATGCGTCTGTCCTCCCCAGCAGATGCTGAGATTGAGCGGAGTGACTCTGTGGGCAATGGGACATTAAAGAGGAGGTCCCTCAGGTAGCTTTTGTCATCCAATCAATTCCTAGCAGTGGACTTAAAAATATTTAGAATGCAGAATTGACGTTTCTCAGTGCAGTACATTTAATACTGCATCCTTACCAGACGTGACGCAAAAGGTGACTGGCGAAATTCGAAAATGCTTCTTAACACTGAACAATCACTGTCAATCAGAACATATTTGATGTTTAACCCTCTGAGGTCGACGGACACGCCAGCGTGTCCTGCTGGGTTTTTCCGTCATTACAGCGGAAACAACAAAATTCTCCATCATTTTGGAGCACTCAGATAAGTGTAAGACATCATTAGAGACTATAAAGGGTCTACTGTTATTTGTGTACACTCATAATAACAACAAAACCTTGTGCTTTTGTAAAATAAAGAAAACAAAAAGGGTGAGCTGTAAGCAGTCTCTGGTTTCGCGAGCATATATCTGAAACACGTCACAAAAATTAACGGAAACTCCATGAATACTTATCAGAAAAACATGAAACATATGTCTAAAGAAAGCTTAAAGTGTCTACTTTTAAATAAAACAATTCAAATTTAAAACAAATATTCTCCTGCAATGTAATCTGTATGAAACAAAGCGATGTACAGTTTCACCTGGCTCAGCTAATTATCTCTAATGTGATCACACCCACTAGCAGAGCACGCTATTCATACGCTAATGTGCTGAGACGATCAAATAAAATAGTAAATGCCCCCATCTGTGCCTTAAAAACATAGTCAGCACGATAGCACACTAAATACAGCTATGATACACAAGTGAGAAAACTCCTGGATAGTGACAAAGTGTTAACATTTTCCTCAGAAGAAAAGCGGGACTCCGATGAACGTTTGTATTTTGTAGAGTGACGTGATCCAGACAAGGATACAAGTTTGGATGAGAAAGTCATTTAGTTTTACTTACATTAGTTGACATGCTATTTTATATAAACATGTACATATTTTACTAGTGGGACTGTTTCCAGACTTGCCAGCCAGGATTCAGATTATTGAAATTTTCAATATGTCCTAATAGGCAAGTTTTAGTTACATTTAAATGCTGTTTCGGCTAAGGCAGGCATTTAAATTGTATGCTGTATGATATAAATATGATATGTAATATGATGTAAAAATAATATGAACGTTTAGATTATATTTTAACTAGTGTTTATGCTGCCTCATTATCAACAAAGCTTGTGCTTGCAAATATTTGTTCAGGTTAAATGAGAAAAATGCACTTTAAATATGCCCATATTAGAAAATCACCATCTTATAATGAGGGGTCATGTGACACTAAAGACTGCAGTAATGATGCTGGAAATTCAGCTTTGATCACAAATTGCATTTTACAATATATTCAAATAGAAAACTGTTCTTAAAATTGTAAAAATAGTTCAAAATATCACTGTTTTTATTGTATTTTGGATCAAATAAATGCAGCCTTGGTGAGCAGAAGAGATTAATTTTAAACGGTAGTGTAGGTCTAAAATTAAGTAAAATCTTTATGTAAAGAAAATGTATAGTCAGTTTACTTCTATTAACTTGATTTTGATCATTAAGTCTCCTCACATTCATTCTCTTTCTGTCACATTCCTCATTGATAGGCCCAGGGGAGTGGTCTTTTTATCCTCAGGAGTGGTCTTTTTATCCTCGGGTGTGAATTACAATCAATATTCATGATAGTTCACGCCTCCTCGCATATGAACTTTCTAACACTAAAAGTGTCTTACAAAAGTTCAATTACTATATTGTTTTGTATGAATGAGTTATCAGGATGTTTTTCACATCATTTTATAGCAAGAAATCTAGGCTACAAGATCCAGTTCTCAAAAGGCTTGTGGACAAATGTTTAGTATGTGTTATATGGCCTTATTTCAATGACTTTTTTTTTTTCAAAAACCATGCATAAATGTTATTTTTCTCAAAAATACAAACATGTTGCACACATATTATTGTAGCCCAGTTTGTGCTGAATACAGTGTTATCAGACTTTAGGCATTAATGTGTTTTTAAGCAACTAAAAAAAGCACAAATGTCAAGGCATGTCAAAACTTCTCCAGGGCCCAAAACACCCTCAGACCTCAGAGGGTTAATATGCAGTTATGTGGAGCAGGATTTCAGATCAATGAGATTTCACTGTTTATGAAGCAACTCACTGCAACGTAAGAAACAAAAACCAAGCGACCAACAAAATGTCCTGCAACTTGTAGTTTGCTGGTCGTGTCATTGTATGACAAAATTAAATAAAGTTGGCTTTTATCATTTATTGCTTTATCGTGTCGTGCCTGGTTAGAACACCTGCATTCCTGTAATGCAAAGAGATGCATTTATTTATCGGCATTTTTGGAAATAAAAATGTTACAAAGTTATATTTCTGTATTTATATCAGTTTGTAAAATCTCTGTATTTCTATATCTAGTGGAATATATACAATACTGTGCAGATGTTTTAGGCACTTAAGATGTTTCACAAAAACATTTGTCTTAAGATGGTTATTTATATCTCCAGCTTTGGTGTGTCAATAGGAAAAATACATTTTAGACTCCCAAATATTACTTTTGCAAATAGAAAAGATTAGAATAGAAGAGCTGGGGGCTCTGCAAGAGATGGCATTGCCCCACAGAGCCCCCCACTGTACATCGAATCAGTCTGCAGCAGCACCTTCCCTGGAGGGATGGAGTCAGTCTCTCTTTAGCAGGTCAGATCTACCACAAAAACTCTTCCAATTGTCTATAAATCCTATTTTATTCTTGAGACACCATTCAGTGACACTAATATACTATAAACCTCATCACCATGACGAGTTGGGAGGGGGCCAGAGCATATTACAGTGTCTGACATCGTTTTTGCAAATTCACACACCTGTGTGATCTAACCTTTATTTTTTGTTTTTCTGTTTCAATAGTGGCTTTTTCTTTGCAATTCTTCCCATAAGGCCTGAAACTGAACTTTTAAAACTACCTTGATCTTGCCATGAAAATAGCCAGGGATTCTGATATGACAATACAAATAAATTTGTAAATCCCATTAGGCCTGCTTCCCCAAGTCTTCTCTTTACTGTTGTACAAGAAACTGGTGTTTAGCAGGTAGAATTCAATAAAGCTGTCAGCTGAGGACATGTGAGGTGTCGTTCTCAAACTAGAGAGACTGATGTACTTATCCTCTTGTTTAGTTGCACATCTGGCCTTCCACATCTCTTTCTGTCCTTGTTAAAGCCAGTTGTCCTTTGTCTTTGAAGACTGTAGTGTACACCTTTGTACGAAATCTTCAGTTTTTTGGCTGTTTCAAGCATTATATAGCCTTCGTTCCTCAAAACAATGATTGAATGATGAGTTTCTAGAGAAAGCTGTTCCTTTTTTTGCCATTTTTGTCCTAATTTTGACCTTATGACATGCAGGTCTATTTCATACTGTGACAACTCAAAAACAAACACAAAGACAATGTTAAGCTTCAATTAATGAACCAAATAGCTTTCAACTGTGTTTTGATATAATGGCAAGTGATTTTCTAGTACCAAATTAGCAATTTATCATGATTACTCAAGGATAAGGTGTTGGAGTGATGGCTGCTGGAAATGGGGCCTGTCTAGATTTGATCAAAAATGACTTTTTTCAAATAGTGATGGTGCTGTTTTTTTTACGTCAGTAATGTCATGACTATATGTGATCAGTTGAATAACACTTTGGTGAATTTAAGTACCAATTTCCTTCCGAAACCATGAAATCTGTACATTATTCCAAACTTTTGGCCAACTGTGTGTGTGTGTGTGTGTGTGTGTGTGTGTGTGTGTGTGTGTGTGTATCTATATGTATATATTTGAGTTTAAACATAATTAATACTGTTGTCTGTGTGTTGTAGACGTAGCAACAGCACCTGCAAGTCTCCAGTCTCTGCATCTCCTAAAGACCCCCCGATCTTGACCCGGGATATCGGGCGCTCTGAATCCCTCCGCTCCACCTCCAGCTGCTCTCATCGTATCTTCCGTCCCTGTGACCTCATTCACGGAGAAATCCTTGGAAAGGGGTTCTTTGGACAGGCCATCAAGGTGAGCTAATTTATGACATTTTCCCATTTGTGCTACCACTCATTTTCCTGTGTATTGCAGTGAATAGGACATAGATCACTGGTTTTGAATAACTTTAGTTCACAGGGCTGATCTTCACTTCCTCATACTGTGTATGGATGTGAATTGCAAAGAACTGAACCATTTTAGTACAGTGTTCTGTTTGCATCAGAAGAAGAATGCAGATGTTTAAGACACATTCATGGAGCAGAACATCATGAATCATTCAGTTCTGATATTGTTTTTCAAAAATGGTATTGGTTCTAACAGCCCTAATACTGAGTCTTCTCTCTGTAGGTGACTCATAAAGCCACAGGTGAGGTGATGGTCATGAAGGAGCTGATCCGCTGTGATGAAGAGACACAGAAAACGTTCCTAAAGGAGGTAAGATGATATTCCCTCAAATTTTTTATGGTTGTTTTTCATTCTTCCATCGGAATACCACTTAATCTTTTCCTTCGTCTTACTATGTCGTCTGGTCTGGGTCAATATCAGGGTGTGATTTAAACAGAAGATAAAGCAGAGCTATTTGGCACCATGCTTTTGGGTTTGTCATTTTCTTGAGAGGAAAAGAGACTTGGGCCTAGATTTATTCAGTCTTTATTTAGTATAAATCACTTCAAGAATCTTATCAATTAGTATTTTTGTTTCTCTCTCATTCAGGTTAAAGTGATGAGAAGTCTTGATCACCCACATGTTTTGAAGTTCATCGGTGTTCTGTACAAAGATAAGCGACTCAATCTGATAACGGAGTTCATTGAGGGAGGCACTCTGAAGGATTTTATCAGAGACACGGTGCGTCCTAGTTTATAATTCCCTTTCCTTCCGCAGTAGATCATCTGTTAGTGTGTTAATCTTTGTGACTGTCTCGACTCACCTAAGATGAACTTTTCAAAGATTAAAGAAGAGGGACAGGGAATAGGGTCTGGAAAACACACACTTTAAACAGTTGGTGAAATGAGAGAGTGAAAATGCAGCTGTGTTGTTGCATGGCATGAGAGATAAATGAGGTATGAATTGTTTCCAGGTGAGGGATTCTAGAGGGAATGTTTTCCACATCACCCACTGATTTTGCTTCAAAATATCGGTTTCAACACCAAACATACGAATAACAGATGAGATACAGGGATATGCCTCTCTCTCTCTCTCTCTCTCTCTCTCTCTCTTGTATCTCTCTAGTACAATATAACGATATCTATGTTATTTGTGTTTGTAATAAGTGGCTGCCATTATGTAACTATTTCCTCTCTAACTCACGGACAGAATAGCGTGCTGTCACATTGCTTTGTATAATAGTGTGGTCCGAAACTAAGCCAACAATTAATCTTCTCTCTCTTTCTCTCTCTCTCTCTCTGTCTGTCTTCCTCTGTCACTCTCTCCACAGGATCCATTCCCATGGGAACAGAGAGTTAGTTTTGCAAAGAGCGTTGCAACTGGAATGGTGAGTGATCTCGTGTGTCTGCACACATAGTATTGCCCCCAGTACAGCAGCCAGATCAATCGCCTTCAGCTTGAAAGCTGCATCATATGCATTTCTCCATGTCTTTGCCATGGTGAGGGTGACAAAATTACTACCGTAATCAGAATGATGGGAAGTTTGAGCGCGCTCGATTTAATCTAAACAGTAAACCAAAAAAGTTGTTTTGACCTTAACCCGTTCGGCAATTTCATTGGTCTAATGAAAGCTTCACGCCGCCAAAAAACTGAGCACGTCACAGAATGGTTTTTTTTTTTTTTTTATAAAATTTGAAAGCGGGAAAAATCCATATATTAGCCGCGTCATTGTATAAGCCGCGAGGTTCAAAGTGTGGGAAAAAAGTTGCGGCTTATAGTCCGGAAATTACGGTATATGTGTAATATATCAAGCACATTTGGATCAGAAATTGTGATATAAAGCATTAATGGTCATGTAAAGTTTTAATGTAATTAAACATACTCAAGCCACTATTGACACATTGTTCACATATGCATTAGTCTTGTTAGAAGATTAATCTGTGATGTCGCTGTGTCAATTGTCACATGTTCTGGGACTTGGGAAGATCTCTAACCTGTCATGGCATGATAAAGCGCAATAAAAGTGCTAAACTTTTCTATGTTAATCTGAGTTTTTGTCCTAACCTGCTGTGACCACGATGAGTTATTTCTGTTTTCTCAAATTGATCTAATATTTTCTCCTCTTTTTAGGCATATCTGCATTCAATGAGCATCATACACAGAGATCTCAACTCACACAACTGTCTGGTCAAATTGGTACGAGGACATTTCCCTTAACTTCACCCATGCCATATATCAGCTTAGATCAAAGTCTAGATTTATTTGCCCTTGCTTTTAGAGCGAAGGATCAAGAAACAGGTTTTCATAATCAGCAATAGCTTTCTGGCTTGTGTCAGCACAAACAAAAAGGCTAAAGTAGACAAGAACCCAAAAACAACTTGCGCAAAAACACTTGAGCAGGAGGGAGAGGGGTCTGTTCACACTTGAGGATTGTCTAACTGGTGGTTGGTCACTCTGATATGGGGGGTTGGTTGGCTTTGTTTGATTTAGCGTTTTGGTTTGCTTTTTTGTTTGGTTATTGTTTTGCTTTTTGATTTATTTTGATTTAGTTTTGGTTTACTTTTGTTTTTTTGTTTGCTTTTTTGTTCCAATGAACTTGTATCCTAATAGTAGCACATTAATACTCTAGGGTTTTGTAAAATAAAGACAATAAAAAGGGTGCGCTTTCAGACGTCTTTGTTTCAGCGAGTGTATATATCTGAAACGTCACAAAAATGAAACTCTGCGAATACTTATCACACAAACATGAAACATATGTCGTAAGAACACATAAAATGTCTACTTTTAAATAAAACAATTCAAATAAAAAAAAAATATATTCTCCTGTAATATAATCTGTATGAAACAAAGCGATGTACAGTTTCTCCTGACTCAGTTAATTATCCCTAATGTGATCACATTCACCAGCAGAGGCCGCTATTCATACAGTAATGTGCTGAGGCGATCAAATCAAATGGTAAACGCCCCCAACTGTGCCTTAAAAACGTCGAGTTCATTCACTTTTCTACACGTTTGGAAGATAGCATGATACACAGGCAAGGAAGCTCCTGGATAGTGACAAAGAGTTAACATTTTCCTCAGAAGAAGAGCGGGACTCAGATTAACATTTGTATTTTGTAGAGTGACATGATCCAGATGAGGATACAATTTCGGATGAGAAAATCATTTAGTTTTACTTACATTAGTTGACATGCTATTCTATAAACATGTACATATTTTACTAGTGGGACTTTTTCCAGACTTGCCAGCCAGGATTCAGAGTATTGAAATTTTAAATATGTCCTAATAAGCAAGTTTTAGTTACATTTTAAATGCTGTTTTGGCTAAAGCAGGTATTTAAATTGTATGCTGTATGTTATAAAAATAATGTGAATGTTTAGATTATATTTTAACTAGTGTTTATGCTGCCTCATTATCATCAACAAAGCTTGTGCTGGCAAAAATCTGTTCAGGTGTAATATTCATATTAGAAAATCAGCGTATTATGATTTCTGAAGGGTCATGTGACACTGAAGACTGCAGTAATGATGCTGAAAATTCAGCTTTTTAGAAAACTGTTCTTTTATATTGTAAAAAGAGTTCATAATATCGCTGTTTTTACTGTGTTTTGGATCAAATAAATGCAGGGGAGGGGTCTTTGTCTCCTCAGGTGTGAATCACATCAATATTCATAATAATTCTCGAATATGACCTTTCTAAAACTAAAAGTATATTGTTTTGTATGAATGAAGGATCAGGATGGTTTTCACATTATTTTGTAGCAAAAACTCGACTACAAGATACAGTTCTCAAAAATCTTGTGGACGGATGTTTAGTATGTGTTATATGGCCTTATTTCAATTACTACATTTATTTTATTTTTTTCAAAAACCATGCATAAACGTTTTTTTTCTTCTCAATAATACAAACATGTACACACATGTTGCTCTCATATTATTGTAGCCCAGTTTGTGCTGAATACAGTGTTATCAGACTTTAGCCATTCATATGTTTTTAAGCAACTTAAAAAAGCACAAATGTCAAGGCATGTCAAAACTTCTCCAGGGCCCAAAACACCCTCAGACCCCAGAGGGTTAAATCTGTTTTGTCTAAACATCTTTGCTCTACTTGTCTGACCCCTGCAGGACAACACCGTTGTGGTGGCAGATTTTGGTCTCTCTCGTCTTATCATGGAGGAAAAGGTCAAGCAGCCGCCTCCTGATAAGACAACCAATAAGAAAAGACTTTTCAGACGCACTGACCGCAAGAAACGTTACACGGTGGTAGGGAACCCTTACTGGATGGCCCCAGAGATGCTAAATGGTGAGAAGAGAGAATTACATTTATGTTAGTGCTTTTCAGTAGACTTAGTTCAGTCTTTGTTGCCGTGACCATGTATTGAATTTGTGAAAGTTGCCAGTGTTTGTGCCCCAAAAGTCTGGCCTGGTAACACAAAGCTTGTAGGATCAGACCCAGATAAGTTACCTCATACAAAAGTCAAAAAACTTTTTTTTTTTTTTTTTTTTTTTTTGATCCATTCTTAGGCTACTCTAACCCTGGGTTATAAAGGCCTGTCCAAGTGTGGGGTTAAAATTGGTCAAAGGTATATAGTGCTCGTTCTGTGCTGTACTTGTCCAATTAATGTTATAGACAATTATGCAAAACATGACAGTGACCCTGGTTTTACAAAGGTTACAGTGTTGTTTTTGCAACATAACTACCCAGGATTAACTAGTAACTCAAGCTAAATCATGGTGTGAAAACTGGGAAAAGTTAACCCAGAGTTAAAAATCTATTTTATGTGCAAAAAAGCCAAGAAAATCAACAAAAAGTAACTAACCTCAGGATCGCTACAGGGAAACTTGTGCCTGTAATTACTGCACTGTAAGTTACTTTAAAGTAAATGCATCAACTATTTGATAAGTAACCAAATATAGTAGCAGTTTGGCTGCAACTTGTTGACGTGTCTTATCCATAATGGGTGCCAAAGGCGTTAACGCCTTTATTACTTTCTGATAATATTGTGTTCCAGTTCAATGGCAAGAGTTTTTGAGAACAGTTGTGTCTTGCGGACTTGTTTTTCCTGATGGTTGTCTTTTGTCTGTGTGTAAACAGGCAAACGCTACGATGAGAAGGTAGACATATTCTCCTTTGGCATTGTGCTTTGTGAGGTAAGAGACTTTTGTTGTGACAGATTTACAATGACTGCATGTGCTCTTTCGCATAATGTCATTATTTAAGCGATTGCATTTGAATGTCAGAATACTGAAATAAATTGTTCAACTGGTTGGAGTCACAAGTGCCACATTTCATTTTCAGTTCTATCTGTTGTGTAAGAGGAATCTTAAAAGATTCATAATTTTTCTTTCTCCCTTCCTTTTCTTCCTGTGCTATAGATTATAGGACAGGTAAATGCAGATCCTGAGTGTCTTCCAAGAACGCTGGACTTTGGGCTCAACGTGCCAAAGTTCATAGATAAATTCCTTCCTGAGGACTGTCCTCCTGCTTTTTTCCCATTGGCTATTGCCTGTTGTGACCTCACCCCTGACAACCGGTAGGTGGCCACAGATTTGATTTTGCCATAGATCCGACATCTGTACTTGTCCCTTCAGCAGTGATGGTAGAAGTTGAACAGATGTTAAATGAACATTTACCTGGGGTGATATGGCATTATTAGATAAGGTCTGATTTAATTACCGAAAAGTTGGTAGGTTTGAACCCTGCAAGGGAGATCCATGAATTATTACCATTGTGTCCTTGAGCAAGACACTTAACCTCTAACAGGATTGTCCCTGTAATTAATGCCATCCAATCACTTTGGTTAAACATTTCTGCTAAATACCTTCATTTTTACTCTGTAATGATAAGATCCTAACAGATGAGTAAAATCACTGATGTTACAGTGGAGTCTATTTGAGCATTTTGTTGATCCTTAGTCTAGTCCAATACTTCAGTGTAGTGGAGAATGGATCATCTCTCCCTCTGGAGACTGTAAACAGATATCCGCAAGGACGTGCCCACGCTGTAAAAAAAAAAGAATAATTGAGCAAACTTAAAAATTCAATGCAATATGATGCAGTAAGATTTTGGGGTTCTCTAAATGACTGTTTAATAATTGTCCTCAGTAACATTGATTTGTTTAGTCAATGTGAATTTGTTTGTTCGCTAAAAATTATTTTTCTAGTTCAGCCAAATAACAACTGCCAATGTGAGAACTTTTGCATATAAAACATACTTTTATATGAAGTTACCTGCAATCTTTGCCTCTGAAGAGAGAGGTATGTATTGCAAGGCAGTATGTACAATAGTTTGACACGCAATAGACCTCGAACTTATAACACACAAACTTTAATAATTGTGACAATCAACAAACCTCGCTCCTAACATCACACAACTATTAACTTACAGTGGCAACAAAAATAGCATAAAGTCAGCAAACATCAAAAACTATAACACTAACCACATAAGTTAAAGCTAAAGATATAAATAAACATCCTAAGACAAATGTTTTTGTGAAACATCCAAGAATTTTGAACAGTACTGTGTATATATAGTATACTAATTAGGGCTGTCAATCAATTAAACTTTTATCAAATTAATTACGTGACATGCCGATCAATTAATCAGTCAGTGGGAGTGATTAATTGCATTTATGTTTTGCGAGATACTGCTTATATTTGCATTTGGCAAATGCTTTTATCAGACTATGCTGGTGAGCTACAGAAAAATTGCTATCACTGATTGAAATGGCATGTCTATTACCAATATGCATATTATTTTATTCCTAGAATTGATTTAAGATACAGTATTGGCAATGGCCATTGATATTGCACCCCTTATTGTAAGAATGCTTCCTCTTACACACTCCCTCTTTCTTCCTCAGGCCAGCTTTTCAGAAGTTGGAGGACTGTTTCGAGGCATTAACTCTGAATCAGGAGTTGGGTATCCCTCTACCGTCTGAACTGGATGAACTTCAGCAGAAGTTTTTAAGGACTTATGGAGCGAGTGGCATTGCCTCTGAGAACCAGGATAACAACAGGACCTAATCCAATGTCAACATCTGCCAACATGGGCTGGAACTTTTTATTTTTATTTTTTATGAGTTTACAGAATTGAGCCAGAACATATATTTTGTGTAAAGGGAACATGGACGCCGGTATGCTTTCTAAAGATCGTCATGGCATGCAGACATTTTGAGGGCATTCTTGAACTGCAAAGTGTTCTTCGCAGAGTGCTGTTAAGGGAACTGGTACATTTCATTTACCTTGAACTTCTTTCCGAGGCCAAGTGACATTTTCTTTCCTTCTGTTTTTCATAACAGACTAAATGGAATGGTTTGGTGTTGATTTAACCATTTAACTCAAAACCTGTTTGAGTGCCTACCACTGGATGACAAACTTCCCTGATGGATGTTTTTCCAGTAATCAGACGCAACTGCCAGATTCATTTCCACAGTGATTTAATGCAATGCTTACTGACTGAGTTGTGTTTTGATGAAATGGTTAATACTGTAAATTCCTAGTGTAGTAACGCATTGCATTGATCATTAAGTATTTTGAAGATCACAAGGATTTTAAAAGCATTCATGGCTGAATCTCACTAAACCTTTCATAAACGTGTCGGCTCTTAGTTCACCTCAAAATCAAAAGATAGAAATGATATTTTCCTTGAAATGAAGTACAAAAAAGAAAATGAAGCCAACTTTAGGATCATTAAGATTTTTTTGCATTGTAATTAGTCCCATGGCAACTTAACAACGAGAATCTAATATTTTCATTTGAAACCTGTTTTCAGTTTCCTAACATCATAATTTTTTCATGAAAGTCTCCTTTGCAGTGGAGGAAAATGCTGTTCCAGCATGAATGAAAGACATAAACATAGCAAAATCGATGCGTTTTTACCCGGAAATGTATTTGTGTGGAATAGCCATTGAGAATAATGGGAATTTTAAAATAAAACCTCAAAAGTAACATTTCCGGATGCATTAAGTAATGAGAATTTGCAGGAAATTTTTCTTAATTGTCATAAAAATGTCACATTGAAAAAGACATCTGTTATGATTCTAAAATTAGCTTAATTTCTTTGAGAGCTGGATTTTTTTTTTTTTGTGAGATTTACCCATTTATGTCAAACTAATATGGGTGGTTGTTAAGTATTTAGCAATTATTGAAACTATCTTGAACTCTAGGAAGGTAAATCAAGCATTTAACTAAACTGCCCCCTGCAGGTAGTTGTGTTTAAGTGCATTTAGTCCCTTTCCAGTAAAATAATATGATTGTTTCTGTAACACTAGCACTTGAGGTCATGACCTATGTAACTCCACAACCCAAAGACAGAGTGTGAAAAAACTGTTATGAAGGACAATAACTAGTTTGAGTTCTGATTTGGTTTTCCATATGTGGTTTCCTGGGAATCCTTTTCTATATTGTAGCTACTTGGTACATCAGCTATTTAAAGAAAAACTGGAGTAGTTCATTCCACAGTCATGGACACACCTTATAATCCAAGGCACAAGTTTTTTTTTTTTTTTTCTTCTATGTATCTAAACCTGCGCTGAAGTTCTTCTCTGAGTGAAATTAGTGAGATTGTAATGCTGGATCTTGACTGGCCATTTCAGGGTTTCTGAATAATTTTTGAAAAGGTCTGTAATCTAGTTCCAATCTGCGACTGCAGATGTTTAATGACGTTTTGTGAGGATGTTTGAAAATATCATTCTAACTTTGATAACAAATGTTTAAATTAAACTGGATATATTTTTCATTATGTATAGATTTGAAGATATCAACAGATGTTTGGATAATATTTGTAGATCACAAATGTTTGTAGAATGTTTAAAGCATTTTTCTAGACTTATCTAAGGTACTGACATGTACAACATTATAACCACTACATCACTCAATTTCTTACACTGTTTCATGAATAAAAATGAGCAAATAAGTATTTTATTTATCCTTTTGTAAATAATAATCCACTTTTTTTTTTCGTGTTTAATCAGCCACAGCGAGGCGCTGTTGTTTTAAGAACTATCGAGTATGTATACTCTGCATGCACGTAAAACTTGCATTACCGAATACGTTTGCCATGTGCAGTTTACAAGGGAATACACTTTCCATTTCCAGTGTTACGAATTAACCTGATGCTACCTAATCTTTTTGTTGACTCATTATTTAATTGCACAGCCAAGAGTTGCGTTTTTTTTTTATTATTGGGTTAAAAGTAAACTTTTAATTCCAAAATGATAACTGGACGTCACTTGTAGGTTTAATCACGCACTTAATGAGGTCACGTGACATCCATATAGCATACTGTCACATACTATTTAAAAAGTATTTATTATAGACTGTGCAGTATTCTAGTATTCAATTCCAAACATGTTCTGAACATTTTATGCCCATAGGGTTAAGTAGCTACTATATGATTATGTACATGTACTCGTAGTGTAAAATACTAGGGGGGAAAAAAGGAAGACAATATACTTCAAACTCATTTTATTTAACAGCAGTAAACAACAACTGCCAAACATAATGCAATCAAGATCTTTTGAAACTATAAGTTGTACAGTCCAGTGTATCACAGGAAAAATTGCATACATCAGGGACTAAACTAAATCAAAATATTGAAATCTGCAAAATGAAACTTTTTTTTTTATCAGGTTGAAAAATATAAATCGTATTTTTTTACTCTAAATTTAGTTCAGTTATTTAATACCTTGTCTTACACTCTCTCCTGCAGTCCTTGAGAAACTTGATGCACCAATTGCTTTAATGGAATAAAACATCTTTGATTTTTGACAACGAAGCAGTGAAGGTTAGATTTGCTGTCTCTTCTATGACGCTGTACAAAGCTCCTATAGAGCACATCTGATATGAATAAGGTGTTAAAAGTTTATTTCTCTGCTGAACAGTTGGATCATTTTATTATGTTTCAAAGTACACTGTTCTTAACCATATAGAAGGGTCTACATAGACAGAGTGTGGTTACATGTACGTTATTATACAGATTATGCTTAAGACGACAAGGTGTGTGGTTATGTAAACTAATTAAACTGCTTCCCTTTATCGGTTTAAGGTCATAAGAATAAACCAATTGACATGGGTAGATTTTTGCCCATTACCCAGATTTCACGTTGCATGTAAACACCTTTACCTGCGTTCTTACCGTCTTATGAACCTATTAATTGTTGTGCGCATATCTATTCATGGATTAACGTCAAAAGCAGAGAATAAATCAATTATTTCAAATCTCATGTAATTGTGTTTTTCTTGCTTTGCCAGATTTATTTAATAAGCTGATATTTGTGAGTTACCAGCACATTGGTGTGCATGTAAACTGCCTCAATGACCACGTTTACACACATTCTGCATAAAGCGATCGGCAAGGGAAGATTTTTGCCCATTACCCTGATTTCGCTCCATATGTAAACAACTTATCCAATGCACGCAATTGTTGTGCACATGTCCGTTAACGTTTTGACATCAAGAGCAGAATAAACCGATGATTTTAAAAGTTATGTAAATGCAGTTTCCTTGCATAATTATGGATTAAACAGATTTTTGGTTGTTAGAAGCTTATTGTTGTGCATATAAACATGCTCATCCCCAGTCAGACCCTTTCTGGTTGGTCGGCTGAGGCCTCCTCATTTCCTTTCTTAGAAACAGCAGCACTCATTCAGTTTTCAACACTCACTTCTCATGAACCAAAAGCAATACATTCAAAAGTAAGGCAACATCTCCAGAAAGCTGTTTTTTTTTTTTTTTGTATTTGCTTTCCTCTTCATTTTAAGTCAAAAACCTTCACCTAGCATAGGCAGTTCTAGCATCCCAGGTCACATGATCTGACTTAATGTTGAATACGAATTTCTTGGATAGCACTATCAAATTAGCTCTAGTACTGCTCCTTATTCAGTGAAAAGCACAGTTGTGCGGCGTCAGTGTCTAACACTTTTCTCCGGTTTAACTGCATTAGGAACAAAAACAAGATAAAGTTAGAAGAGGAAAATAATGGATTTTCTCCTCTTTCAAAACAATATACCTTTTAGATGATCTGATCCATAGTCACTTCATAAAAGGATGCATGTTTGTCATTGGCATTGTTGCCCTCTCACTAGAGTTTAACAAGCAGGGAGTATTCATCCACTGTAATGATGTGCAATGTACTTTAAATTTAATTGCAAGGAAAACGAGAATCCCTGACATGCATATTTATACAAACCCACCTTTTCAAACCCTTTCCAGTTTTCCAGCACAGGCTCTACTTTTACCATGAAACTGTGCTGTAAAGGCAGGTCACAGAGAATAGAGATGATGGGCAGAAGCAAGTGGATGTGGGGTTTGGTCCTCTGAGGTTCCGTAGTCCAGAATAGTCATGTCTTATCTAAGCCTGTCCAGGCGCTCATCCTGTTCCTCTCTCAGGCTCCGGGAGTCCCTGCAGGCCCCATAAGAGGGTCGGCCCCCTCTGCGGGCTCCTGAGTGGGGGTTTGGTTGTTAGGTTCAGCTGTGATGATGATGGTGTTTTCGTCAACAAGCTCACAGGTGGGATTGGCAAAGGCAGAGAGAGGAAGAGTGATGCGATGCATCTCGCGCTCATAAACGCGCTGGTCATGCTGTTTCTTAAGGTCACGACCCCTGCAGGACAGACAGCAAAAACATACATAGTGTTTCAATAGCACCTCTACAACAGTCATGACATACAGATTTTAATATCTACACAGTCAAGTTGAGTTTCGTCAAATGATCAAGTAATACAGTGGGGTGCAAAAGTCTGAGACCACCATTAAATTTTTATTACTTTTGCATTATTTTCTAACGCAATATGATATTAGAAAATTAATTATCCAAATAACAATGAGTGGAAAGTTGATATAAACAATGTACATAAAAGTAATAATTTCTTGGTATTTGGTGCATTTATTCAAGTTGGCATGGACTTCACATGTTTGCACAAAAAACAAAAAAAACACCTGATGATCTTGAGAATGTTCCAAAGAGCATTGTGACGACGTGAAGACGCACGCCTGGCACTGAATCATCCTAATAATCTGGGAGGAGGATAAGGACGAGCCAGAGTTCGGGAGAGACGCACGATGCTGTATGTGTGTGCGTCTTTATTTGTTTTGGAGTTTATGTTATGTTTGAGTTAAGTTTGTTATACAAGTTTTACGTTGACTGTTCAGCTGGTTCCCGCCTCCCCCATGCACATCTTTAGAACCTTGTTACATTGGTGCCGAAACCCGGGAAGGAGGGTGGCCGGAAGGGCAACACCTCCCCTCCAGGAAGGGAGGGAAGTAAGTCAAACCGGAGGTTTCCCCAACCTGAATCGGGTGGTGGAGTGTGACGAGGAAGAGGGCGCGGCCGGGCTGTGAGGACGCACGCCTGGAACTGAATAGTCCTAATCAGCCAGGAGGGGGATAAGGACGATCTAGAGACGCCAGTTCAGGGAGAGAGAGACGCACAAATCTGTGTGTGTGCGTCTGTTTGTTTTGCAGTTTATGTTATGCTTTAGTTCTGTTGGATTAATGCTTTACGTTGACTGTTCAGCTGGTTCCCGACACCTCCTTGCCCATCTTAAGAATCTCGTTACAAGCAACTTATGTGCTATAATGCAAGCAAGGAAATCTAACCTTTTGTACAAAGTCATTAACATGTCAATGCCTTGAATTTACTTACATTTGTTTAGTGGCCTAGAAATAGGGCTTTTGTTTTTATATTTCCAAAATCAGTTTTTTTTTTAGGTTTAAATTACAAAAAGCCCAGATTGTCAATGTGGTTTAAGACTTTTGGACACCACTGTACATTTTTACAAGGGTCAATGACATGATGCTCATTGTTTTTGTCTGGATCTATTAAGTTAATTAAAAATACAAGTTGCACAAAACAATTACTTAAATAGACCTATGAAGAACATACTGTCAATTACGGTGTTAAAAAATCCTTTTTATATGAGGGACTTGTGTATCCATCTGGAGACGGCAAAAAAAGAAGAGACATTTTTAAAAGCTGAAATTCTTGAAATAGGCCCTGAGATGTTGCTATGAGTAGTGCAGAATATTATTTTATTATTATTTCTTAAATTCATTTTAATATTAATAAAAAAAAAATGTGGTGTAACCAATGTGTAGATATGTCGTTTTCTGGGAAAATATATGAAACCCACATAAAAACACACTGATTACAATTCAACAAACTTGATACAAGTGGTATAAACGAGTTTTTAAAAAATTCTCATTATTATAATTTGTCAATGACCTACAACTTTCTGATATGAAAAAGATAGTTTTCAGAAGTCATTCTTTAAAGAACCATTCAGAATTACATAAATCAACAACAATTAATAACTTATTATGCAGAAGTTCCACTTTATTTCCTCTGAATATTCAAAAGATTTAGACCCATCCAGTGCAAGTGCATTCGAGCTACACTGTGATATTTAAGTGGTCGAGTCTGTAAAATGGGAGCTGAATACTGGACAGATATCATATTGCTCAACTGCAACCTGTTAACTTCAGTCTTTCCTTTGATATCATCTTCCTAGATCCTTCATTCTACTCCATTGCTCTCTCTCTCTTTCTCTCTCTCTCTCTCTCTTTCAGGCAGCACACAGATCTGCGGCAGGTTATGCAATCCTCCTACTGCCATTGAAACCTTACCCAGCACTTCCAGTGCCTGTGTATCTGCAGTGAGCTCTACCTTACCAGAACTGTGCAAAGCCTTTGTAAACAGTTCAATGGAGAGGAGGTGGCGAGTACCGGCTTGACAATATAAATAATAGTTTAATGAAGAATTAAAACCAAAAGACACAAACACACACATAGGACGAACAGCTGCCCGTAAACATTCTCTCGCTGTCGCACCACTGTCCGCAGTCTGCCTTTATCCCTCTCAGAGGCTTGATAAGCCTATTAAGGGGCCGGGTGTGTAAAATCACACACCCTGTCACAGCCTTCTTTAATAGTTTATAGCAGACATGGGCAAACAATGGCCCATGGGCTGGATCCACATTAAAAATATTAATACTGAGCCAATTAATCGCAAGGAAAACAATGACTTACATGCCTAATCAGCTGACACACACAAGTACAAGGCAACTGGCTGTCTGCCAAACTTGTTCAAAATAGAATAATGCGTCGTGTTCGACCTAAAATCAGATCTCTGCATACCATTATCTATTTTTTGAATTAGATCTTCAATTTGATGGCTTCCTAGTACATCAGCACAGTAGGGTTTTGTTTATATCAGTTATTAGACATTAGACATGCATTAACAATTGCTAACTCTAGATGTCAGCTTTTAGATTCACTCAGTTCCTCCCCAAACTAAACACTCACTTATAAACATCCAAACAACCTCCTTCAAGTAGATAAATAAGTAAAAACCCACCATCTCTCTCTCTCTCTCTGATGTGTCTAATGGCATTAAAGTGGCACAGGTTGTGGTGTTTTTAAGGGTGTGTGTTGCCAGATAGTGCATGGCATTTTCATCTGTGTATTTTTGTTCCCTTGAAAGCATGTACATTGACATTGAGCTGTTTACATGTACACCAATATGCTGATAACTCCCAGAATCAGCTTCTAAAAACATTAGGTAAAGCAAGAAAAACATTTTACATGAGAGTTCAAATAATGGAGTTTTCTCTGCTTTTGACGTCAATCCATGAAGTCATGCGCACAACACTTGCGTTCATTAAATAAGCCTATAAGAACACTGGTAAAGGTGTTAACATGAAATGCACAAACAGGGTAATGGCCGAAAATCTACCTGTGTTGATTGGTTTATTCTTAAGTGCTTTTTGACCTTAAACTGATAAAGGAAATATGTTTAATGCATTTACAAGACCACACATGTTGTCGGCTTATTAAATATAATCTGTGTAAGAACGTGCATGTAAACATGCTCATTGTTTTGCTTTGTTCCACAGATAGCACTTCTGAGCTAGATAAAATATGCTTAGTTCCAACTGTCTGCAAACTCTTACAACACTGTGGTCACCAGCAAAGAGAAACTAGATTTATAATGAATTGAAACAAAGTTTCTGAAGCGATTTTGGCAAAACATCTCTTTACTTCGAGTTTATTCTAAAGTACTTAAGTGTTTGTTTATTGCATTCTATAAGTATTGTTAATTGCATTCATTGTATATTCTCGCACACTGATGCGTGTCAGGTTGTACTCACCGTTTGTAGAAGTATCCCATTGTGATGCCGCCTCCGAGGAGGATGATGATGGCCATCATGAGTACTGCAAGAACATAACCTTGCATAAAACAAAATAAGAAAGAGAAGCATGAACATCTCAGTTCTTCTGGATATAGTATATCAACATCTTGAATGTACAATCCAAACCGACTGAAAATGCTAGAAAAGGGATTTTAAATTTGTTAAGTAGGACCAAAGTCCCTTTCAAGGCAGTCCACTTGATGGCCATCTTGGGAAAACATCATGGGACCTATTTTTTAAGAATATGAAAGTGAAAGCACAGCTTCTATCTACTTGAACAGGATAAGACAGAAATCTCCAAAACCTAAGTTTTACCTATTATACAGTACTTCCTTTTTAACACCCACCATATTGGTTGTTAACATTTTCCCATTCATTTTAATACAAGTGGTCTTGCTGGCTAAACGGTCTCTGGTTGGACATATTACAAGGGCTGGGTATCAAAAAATGTCGATACCGATACCTTGCCATCGATACTGGTTCCTAAACGATACTCTTTCTGATACCAATTTTATGAATTCCGTTTTAACACGATTACAAACATTACCTCAAAAAAACTTTGGTTTTATTTTTTCAGTTTGTTGAATTTTTTTACAGACTTAAAGACTCATTGAGCCTTCTGGTCTCCTCCTGCCAGGGTCGGCAGGAGCAGAGGCTATAACATATATAAAAAAAACAAAACAAGAAAGCTAAACTGTTAATTCAGCCAACCCTAAGGAGAAGTACGGTTTAACAAGATAACTAGTTTAATGTACGTTACTGTCAACCTTAAAGCATTTTTAGCATCGATTTAGCTAGCTATCTATAGCCATACATCCAAACAATATATAACGTTACGTATTGTAGGTCCCAGTTTATAAGACTATGTCACCACGCACAGAAACGTTAATTTAACAAGTACACAAGCATGTACCACTACAAGTTTTTAGGTTTATTTGCTATACACTGACTTTATCTGTCGGTGTCCCAGTTATAGCACCGCTGCATTCATCAGTAGTTTTGAAGGAAACTCTGTGGTAGGTGGACACTGAGAGGATGACCGGCTTGGTCTTCTTGCAGTCGAAGATGGAGCAACTTTCTGCTCTTAAGTTTATTCCGTGCACTGTCAAGTGCTTCATCAGATTTCTCGGGTTGCCGGTCTTGGCAGCAATTATCTTGTCGCAAATATTCCATTGCACGCTGTAGGCATCGAGCCAGGTGAAATGTAGCCACACTTTTTTGGGACACATACACATGTGTGAGCCGCATCTCTGGGCATAACCGGCATAAACTAATGGTTTTCCTTGATGCCTAAACACAGCCAATCGCCGGCAATTTAAGATTTGAGCACATGTAGCATGCTACATGCTTATCACTGACGTTGATGAGATTAAACAATCGAGTATCAAAAAATGTCTTGCAGTTCGGTACCAAATTTTGATACCTAAGGGTTTAGAGGCAATTCGGTCGGTGCCTAAAATGTATCGAACTCGATACCTAGCCCTACATATTTTGTTGGTCATGGAACAACATTCCTATCTATTTAACATAGGCCGAACCCTTTAAATGGAGTTGGAGGAGGCCCTACCTACATGGTGGAAAACAAATCCCAGTTACCATAGCTACCAATTCATAGATTCCACATGTCTATATGGAAAATAAAATGTATATGTGAGATTTCACATAAGTTTCAATCTATCGCTAAACTGCTTGTTTTCTTTTGGCTTCTTTTATTCAGTTATCTGGCAAAAAATAAATAATCTAAAAACAGCTAATTCTCAAAATTTTCCTTATTGATATGAATGGATAACTAAGGTAACCAGAATTAGTTTTCCTCCCTGTTAAACCACGCCCCCAGTGTATGATGCATTGACAACTTTATTTTTACCCAAACTAACAATAAACTGGCCTTAAAATCAGAAATCAGCCCTAAACTTAAGCATAATTCTAACCCTAATGTCTGATTGGTTGATAGGAATGTTGCTCCAAGAATATTGGTAAAATCACATCATTATGACCACATTATTTAAAGGTCCACACAGTAACTTTTTTCTTTGTGTCATCTTGGACTTACACTGGCACATAGTGGCTTGGATGTAGCATATCATTTAAAATGCATACAATTTAAAACAAAGGTTTTCAGTTTCAGATGCCATTGTAGAAATGTACTATTAACAATCAGCCATGATTACTTAAATCAAATAACAGGACGGTTACTGATTAAGAGAGAAGTATTTGGCAGGTCATGCGATTCTAACATGGCAGCCTCCATGTGCAGACCCTCTCCATGTAGAATCAAACAGCTTTTATAAGGTTACTGATATGACTGGAGTCTTCATTTTAATGTGAGTGGTCATGATTTCCCACATATATTGCAAAATTACAACTCATGTCATTAGGAATTTAACTTTCTTAATGAAGAAAAAGTTTGACCTCATGAAGTCGCAATATTGCTAACTTCCAACTGACTTCCTCAGTTTTATCTTGCATTTATGATAAGCAAGCCGTTGGAAATTGGTTTGAGGTTTTGGTAATCCCAATCTCAAGACCTACCAAGAGTCCCAAGGTCTTTCTTCATTTTAGGTCCTGCTCGGACTGGCCGTAGGACTCCTTTTACGGGCTGCACTATGGCACCCTCAGCCTGGGAGGGGAAGGAGTTTGCGGGTTCGAAGGCCTCCGCCATCCTCTGTGTTGGGACTGGAGTGGCTTCAGACTCTTCTGGAACCATGGTTTCTGTGGAATTTTGGTCTGTAGGGTGACAGGACAGACAGGATTTAAAATACCATGAAAGCTCTTGTTGTTTTTCTGCATTGCCTTAAGCTGCACAGCAAATGTAAAGCAGCTCAACACAACTTTACAAGTTTACTAGTATCACACAATTACACTACATGGTTTTACTGTGGTCTAATATATATATATATACACTCACCTAAAGGATTATTAGGAACACCTGTTCAATTTCTCATTAATGCAATTATCTAATCAACCAATCACATGGCAGTTGCTTCAATGCATTTAGGGGTGTGGTCCTGGTCAAGACAATCTCCTGAACTCCAAACTGACTGTCAGAATGGGAAAGAAAGGTGATTTAAGCAATTTTGAGCATGGCATGGTTGTTGGTGCCAGACGGGTCGGTCTGAGTATTTCACAATCTGCTCAGTTACTGGGATTTTCACGCACAACCATTTCTAGGGTTTACAAAGAATGGTGTGAAAAGGAAAAAACATCCAGTATGCGGCAGTCCTGTGGGCAAACATGCCTTGTTGATGCTAGAGGTCAGAGGAGAATGGGCCGACTGATTCAAGCTGATAGAAGAGCAACTTTGACTGAAATAAGCACTCGTTACAACTGAGGTATGCAGCAAAGCATTTGTGAAGCCACAACACGCACAACCTTGAGGCGGATGGGCTACAACAGCAGAAGACCCCACCGGGTACCACTCATCTCCACTACAAATAGGAAATGAGGCTACAATTTGCAAGAGCTCACCAAAATTGGACAGTTGAAGACTGGAAAAATGTTGCCTGGTCTGATGAGTCTCGATTTCTGTTGAGACATTCAGATGGTAGAGTCAGAATTTGGCGTAAACAGAATGAGAACATGGATCCATCATGCCTTGTTACCACTCTGCAGGCTGGTGGTGGTGGTGTAATGGGTTGGGGGATGTTTTCTTGGCACACTTTAGGCCCCTTAGTGCCAATTGGGCATCGTTTAAATGCCACGGCCTACCTGAGCATTGTTTCTGACCATGTCCATCCCTTTATGGCCACCATGTACCCATCCTCTGATGGCTACTTCCAGCAGGATAATGCACCATGTCACAAAGCTCAAATCATTTCAAATTGGTTTCTTGAACATGACAATAAGTTCACTGTACTAAAATGGCCCCCACAGTCACCAGATCTCAACCCAATAGAGCATCTTTGGGATGTGGTGGAACGGGAGCTTCGTGCCCTGGATGTGCATCCCACAAATCTCCATCAACTGCAAGATGCTATCCTATCAATATGGGCCAACATTTCTAAAGAATGCTTTCAGCACCTTGTTGAATCAATGCCACGTAGAATTAAGGCAGTTCTGAAGGCGAAAGGGGGTCAAACACAGTATTAGTATGGTGTTCCTAATAATCCTTTAGGTGAGTGTATATATATAGTATAATTCAGTGCATTATAAAGTAAATTGCTTTTGTTGTGAAACGTTTTGCTCAATACTGTTCATTTTGTATCTTTCGTTTCTTTCATTCTTTTCTGAGGGGAGATCTTGTCAAGCTTAGATTCAATGTCAAGCCTTGAGCAATTAATAAAAATGATCTGAATCAAGTCTAGTCTCAGTCGACACTGTCATATTTGTCAGACCTGATAAGCCACATGGATACCATATGAAACAAATACTGTTACTCTATTGTTGCATTTCATCCCTAATAAGTAGCTCTTACCAACGCCATAGTGCAAATATTGTGTAAGTACTGCAGTAAACAAGTCAGAACCTTAGAGTGCCAATACAAAAACACAGAACCAGCATAGCTATACCAGTGTACTGCTTACTGCATCCTGTGCAGTATAAACCAAAGATTCCCTACAACTGTGCATTTTAAAAATAGTATGGTACATTTGCGACACTTATGCCTCTCATTTACACTGGAAAGACGTTTCCCTCCACCTAAAACGGAAACTTTAGAAAACGCTCTTCAGTACAGCATACTTTGGGAAACGATGACATTAGGAAATGGTAAACAAAGCTTTCACTAGACACACCAGGCAAATACTAGTACTTTTTCCGTTCATTAACTTTTGAGGCATTTGGAATGGGATAAAGCCTGTGTGTTTTTGTTTAAATGAAATATTAGGTGCACATGACATGCTTCAAATGTCCCTTAAAAGAATTCACAGTTGACAACATAAGCACTTGCTTTTCTTGCTGTGCTGCACCCATGTGTGAGGTTTTTTTTTTTTAAACCACACTCTACTCTGAAAAAGTTGTTTACACACTCTAGCAGAGTTAAAGTCCATAGTTCACAGTTCAGCCACCCAATCAGTGGCTGTAACCAGGGTGAGCATGTTCCTGTCAGCCAATCAGATTCCAAGAGGGCGAGGCCTACACCTTCCCTTCAACAGTTGCAAGACAAGTTTCCTTGTTTGTTACTTTGTCTCAACTGTGAAAGCCTCAAGGCTGACAAGTCTAGATTTGTGTAATTGTTAAATTGTATCGGTCCTTGGCTCCTAGTCCAAGCTAGTTTCTTCAAGGTAGCCACGCTAAAGTAGATTAAATCTGACCAACTGGCCTAGTGCTCTCAATAAGATTTCTCCATCGAAAACAAGTCCTTAAATGTCATAGAAATTGCTATATTGTTTAATATCAATAAACTAGCAGGGCTTTTGGATCAAATAAAAAACATTAAATAGTTGAACAGTATTGAATGGTTACAGTGATTATAGTTCAACACCAGTGTATAGTCTGGGAGTGGTGGTGGCGTAGTGGCTAAAGCACAGGGCTGTTAATCAAAAGGTCACAGGTTAATCAGAAGGTCACAGGTTCTAACCCCACAGGTTCTAACCCCACAGCCACCACCATTGTGTCCTTGAGCAAGGCACTTAACTCCAGGTTGTTCCAGGGGGATTGTCCCTGTAATAAATGCACTGTAAGTCGCTTTGGATAAAAGCGTCTGCCAAATGCATAAATGTAAATGTATAGTGTATGCTTAGAGGGAAGTGAGTGTACTAAAATATTTGAAGCTAACCTTGATTACTCCTTATATCAGTGTTTCTCAACTGGTTGTTTGGGTTGTGACCCAAAAGTGGGTCGCAGATCTATTTGGACTGGGATGCGGGCTGCAGGGAAAGAACAATGATTTTTTTGGCAGCCGCCCAAGTGATGGAAATTATATGATGATAATATAATATATAATGAAGAGATTTAATTATAATCTCTCATTCAGCTAAAGGCTTCTCATTTGCTTCCCTCGATATTGCGGCACGCAGACCTCAACACTGTTGTGACCCATTACAATTCTAATGATACTTTTCTACTATAAAGCTTCACGGAGGAAGTCAAACCTCTCAAACAGTAGGCAGCACTGACTTGCCAAACAGCACTGATGAGGAAAAGATCAATACTGTATTATGCGCTAAAAAATAAAATCATTACACTTAATCACCTTTACATATTATATGTAATATTTGATATTATATTTTGACAAAATGTTATAGTTTCATATGAAATATTCTATAGGTAGAATCCATTAGACCCAATTTTATATCAATAGTGGCAGTTGTAGTTAAAGTTTCAAAATGTGTTTGGCTAGTATTTTTTTCATCAATAGGCTACTATAATTTATTATAATTATTACTATTATTTAAGACTAGCTACACTGACCTAACCATGGTAATGAGGAGCCTTTCCTCTGGTGTAATATGTATGTGCTGTCTGAATGATGTTTGCAATTAGAAAACAAACGGGATAATAATGGACTCATAACCTACAAATAAATATGCTCTTCAATTTTTAAAAGGGGGGAGAGAAAACTTCCAGTCACTTTTGTTGTTGACATAAACAACAAAAATAATGTCACTTGATGCATGCCCTTATACTTGAAAACCATGAACAAATCTATGCAACATAAAAGCAAATGCAACCCAAGCTACATTAAATACAGGTTACATTTTTACTATATTGGGGCGCCACTTTACTTCCAATGTAAAATCTGGATTCCGAAGCAGAACCAGTTTAGAAACACTGCCTTAAGAGGATGTTGTCTTGAAACCAATTTCCCTTTCCCAGAAGTAAAATAAAATCGCACATTTCTGCATTACATAAATATTTTTGAATCAGCTCCCTTCAAATTCTAGGGAGAAAATGTCCTGCTGAGTCTATGATAACAGAGTGGCACATTAGTAGGACCCAACTGTGAAATGCCTGAGAAAGACGTGAGTTACTGAAAAACAAAACACTTCCATTAATCAAAATCACATTACTTGCTGGTGTCCAGTTATATTTTTCCTTCTCACTTATTTTCACACTTTTGTGATCTTATTTTAATTCCAAAAGGAGATGAGTAACAATTATAGAAACTAAAGATAAAGGCTAAACTGTGCTATGCTAATATATATATATATATATATATATATATATATATATATATATATATATATATATATATATATATATATATATATATATATATATATATATATATATGCTATAATCCATCTAAAACTATTTGAACAGCATTTTGCTGATTCATATTAATTGAATGACTACATGGAACATTTGTACTTAAAAAAATTATAATTTGTCACACCAAAGGCAAAAAAAAGTATAGTTCTCCCAAAAATTTTAATTCTCTCATAATTTCCTCGCCCTCGTGCCATCCAAGATGTGTGTGACTTTCTTTCTACTGCTGAACACAAACGATGATTTTTAGAAGAATATTTCAGCTCTGTAGGACCATACAATGCAAGTGAATGAGTAACAAAATGTTAAAGCTCCAAAAAGCACATAAAGACAGCATAAAAGTAATCCATTACACTCCAGTGTTTAAATCCATATCTTCAGAAGCTTAAAATTGTAAAATAAATGGTGACCACTTACAGGTCCAAGAAATACACTTTTCTGTATATATTCATGTAAATTGTAACCTCAAATCTATGTCTATTGACATGATGTCAACTTCCCATTAGCAAAAATGCCTTTAGTCAAGTTTAGTCAAGACAAGTAATCTTGTAAATTAAGAGTGAACATGGCTACCTTGGCATGCCCTAATATCACATGCTTCTTTTCTGGCCACTCCACTGGACCCGGAGACATAGCACCAGGGCTTCTCTGAACCATCTGGGTTGCGACAGAAATTGTGCTCTCCAACACCTGTGATCAAGAATAAATCAAAATATAATAATACATGGCCATAAAATATAATATAATATATATATATATATATATATATATATATATATATAAATAAATTATTATTATTATTTTCTCCATAGTGTGAATAACGCAAATTTTTGTAATGTGTTTTTCAATTTGAATAATCTTTTGTGTTTATATATTGCGTTGTGTGTTCTATAGGCTATGCACATCTCAAAAATTCCTTCATCTGGATTAGAGAATAGTGATTGCTCAGCTTTTTTTAGTTTGGCTTGTAATATCATCTGGGCAACATGCCCACGTTATGCATAACTATGACTTACTAAATCTATATCTGCAACATTGACAGTTTGCATATTGCACTGCTCTAATGCACTAATGCAATCTGTAAATAAATGCCAAAATAACAAATAGATCATTAAATGTTGAAAAAGGTTCAGCAGATTTTTTTTTACCTGTCTTTATGTCTTTAAACTTTAGGTTTAACTTATTCCAGTTTAGACAAATGTTCCCAACGGATGTCCTGTGTTGCATTCCTCTGTAGTCCTCTCCATTGGATGTTATGCACTCTGAGAAAAGAAATAAACTGCATGTGATTTCGAAGACTCTTTAAATTCAGCTCAGTTTAGCATAAGGTGGTTAAAATCTAGAGGTGTGAATCTTCACTGGCCTCATGATTCAATTACGATTCAAAGGGTAACGATTCGATTATAAAACGATTCTCGATGCATCTTGTCATTCAATATCTTCAATAAAAAATCAGAATGAGTCACGTTACATAAACTGGCCTTTTACATCCTGTATGAGCTAGAATTAAATGAAAACATCACCAACATCTCCCGAACAACTGCCTTGTCATTATTTTCTTCTGTGTTTTCCCCCGTTATGTGCAAATTAGTGCAATAATGGGTGCGAGCTCGTCTTTCATGTTGTTTGTTGGCTTGATATCAAGAATAAACTCTCTCTTGCGATGTGCGTTGGTTTGTGAAATCATTTCGGGTTCGTAGATTCATTCGGGCACAAATGGCCATGTGTTTGATACAGCTGGTCTGCAAACAGTCATGTGTGTGCACTTAACTCGTGTCTTTGTTTCCACATGTATTTGGCGCGCACAACTGCTCCGTCGCGATTTAAACTGAAATCAGAATCAATTCTAATTCGATTAGAGAATCGATTCAGAATCGTTTGATTATGAATCGCGATAATGTGATCTTCCCCCCACCCCTATTAAAATCTAATTTAAATTAAATGTTTTTCTAATAAAAAAATAGCCTAACATGCTTTATTATTTAATATTAATTTTGAAACCATTTGATATTTGATATGATATTATTAAAATCTTAATACATTTTTATAAAATATGTTGTCTGATATGGAATAATCACAATAAAACAACGGTGGTGGGAAAATAAACCCACATCATCCATCAAAACTTCTTTCCAAATCAATTAAACTACAAGAACTAATCAAACCAATGTTCTTAGAAAGTTAACGCACTAAAATATAATAGGATCTTACCTTCAACAACGGATGAGCAGTCCACCAAAACAGAGCTCAGCAGCAGCAACACAAAGTGAACCGGTCGGAACATTTTCACTTATCGATGTAATTAACTAAACTAGCAATTAATTGTTCATTGAGGAACGCAATAAGTCTGTTTTTAACGAAGGAGCCTATGGTAAATGCAGCCAAACTGCTCTCCAAACATTGCATACGCGGCGTTGATATAGTTCTTCATATGTGAACTGGTAAACAGATTGATGGCAGGAACTCCCCTTTGCAGAGCAGCACTCCGCGTCCTCCAGGTCCTAGAAGCATTACTTTCTCTCATCATCAGCACATGCATTATTATTATATGATGGGTGTATGCAAATCCAGAATGTTCCAGTTCACAATCTATTGTGTTTGTACATTATATCATAAAAAGGGGGACTCAGCACACTTCCAGGGTCATAAGTTATCTTAATATTATTTAAAATATGACCGATTATTATAAATTTTATATAATTATTATCATTCAACTTACTGAACATGCTAAAAATTCCCTTTAACAGCTTGCTTTTTCTGAAGAATATACAGTTCTAAACATTTCTGGAATCACAATTTTAAGGAAATATCTTATAATATATCTATCTATCTATCTATCTATCTCTATATATATATATATATCTTATAATACAAATATCTAATAGCCTACATAGGGGGCCTTCGAATTTTTGATCAGACAATGGTGGGCCTTGGAGTCAAAAAGTTTGAGAACCACTGCTGTAAGTGATTTTTTGAAAGGTATTCAAAAATGTTCCTACTCCCTGAAAGATAATAATGAAATATATGTAGAGATATCTCACCTGTCTCTGCGAAAGCTCTAGACTTTATTATCGGCAAACAAAAATGTGTCTGTGGGCCGCAGTCTCTGACGCTTTCTGCCTGTCAATCATTATTCGCACTCTCATTGTATTGTTGTTGCAGCGAATTATTGAGGCTTATTAACATTTTTATGCCATGTTGCTCATAACATTGTCAGTTGACGGCGCTATTTTGCCGCTGTTGTTTTTGACAACCGTTTCTGCTTGATATTGGCATCAAAAGCTCATTTGGCTTCTTTTGAGTTCAGGTTTTTGGAAAAGAGGGGTGTGGCTAATCCAATAGTTCAGTTTGTGGAAATTCTAGAATGGCTAAAATCGCTTACAGCACCTTTAACAAGAATACTCTGATTATTGCTATAATAAGAGCATAAGGTATAATCAGATTAAGATGCTTACATTATTTGGGCAAACCTGTTCAATCCCGTTTACATTCTATTTGCTCTAATTTATTTGCTGAGAAATTAGACGTTTTTATTTTTTAATTCATAAATTCATATTTATTACAAAAAATAACTTGTTGCAAATATGTATCTTTATACAGCTTGGCATAAGGAAAATTAGTCTTTTTTTAAGGATTTATTAAAAGAACCGATTCATAAGAGTCATTTTTGGGGGCCTGGGTATCTCAGTGAGTATTGACGCTGACTAGAACCTCTGGAGTCGTGAGTTCGAATCCAGGGTGTGCTGAGTGACTCCAGCCAGGTCTCCTAAGCAACCAAATGTCCCGGTTTCTAGGGAGGGTAGAGTCAAATGGGGTAACCTCCTAGAGGTCGCGATTAGTGGTTCTCGCTCTCAATGGGTCACGTGGTAAGTTTTGCATGGATTGCGGCGAGTAGCATGATCCTCCACATGCTGGGAGTCTCTGAGGTGTCATGCAAAACGAGCCACGTGATAAGATGTGCGGATTGATGGTCTCAGAAGAGGAGGCAACTGAGACTTCGCCACCCGGATTGAGGTGAGTAACCACACCACCATGAGGACCGACTAAGTTGGGGAGAAAAAAATGTATAAAAAAAAAAAAAGAGTCAGTTTTGATTAACTTAAAAGAACCGGTTTATAAGAGTCATTTGTTTGTCGGACTACACTGGTTGCTCTGTCTGTTTTTATTCACTAAAAATAATCGGTTCATAAGAGTCATTTGTTTGCAAATTGGACTACCTTGGGGGCACTGGGTGTTATTGTGTTCCCCGGGAGGACAAGCTCAACAGAAAGACGTGTTTCCTTGCCATTATTTTGCAGGATATGGTCTTTTTATCTCACCAACTTTCAATTCAGACTGCAAATGGACATTCAATACTCGGGCAATATTTCTTTTGCTGTGGGAATGTACGTAGATTCTGCAGCGGGTGGCACCACTTCTGGAAAATGGTGCAAGGAACTGCCTTTTCATGTGAAGTCAATATTATTACTCTGATATTATCATAATCACAATAAAATAATCGCAGTATTCCGTTTACACAAGCAACAGATTAATCGCAGTATTGCCTTTATCATATTATAATCGCATTATGAGGGTGCATGCAAACACACACCACAGACACAATGGAATATTGACTATTGACACAATATGAACGATTCCTTCACTTCAAAAAAATTAAATCCAAAATCCAAAACACTGATTCTTATGAATGAAAAACCACTAGTTTAAAACAGTGGAGATGTACTTGATTCTTTGGCATCTTTTGGAACTATTTCCACTGGTGGAGAAGTATGCATAAACTAAGTCACCAGTTTTTGTCTGAAACAAGTCTTTAAATATTATTTAATTGTTTGTTGAACTGTTTAAAGCATGTATACATGCAATATCACCCTTGTGTTCCACGGAAGATAGAAAGTCATATGGGTTTGGCACAACATGAGGGTGACTAAACGATGACAGAATTTTCATTTTTGGGTGAACAATCACTTTAAAATTCAGAAGACATCCTGATGCCTTCAATAGAAACATCTCCTTAGATCCATTCTGTTTATTTCATTCATCTCCTCTATTCTTGTTAAACAAATCTGACAGAGCAGAACTTCACGAGGACATCAAGGAACAAAGAACGCCCCTTTATGCAAGGAAGCAGAGGGGTCTCTGAGGAGCGACTGTTAGGAAGAAAAAAAACTGTTGATTGGTTGAGTTGATTGGTGACTTGACACAGTCTGCATAGTCTATTCTGCTTATTAAACAGCTGTTCCTGGATGAAAGACACACATGTACATACACAGCCTCTCTCGTTCTGTTCATATTTTGGACTCCATTATTTGTTTAAAAAGTGACTCAGTGGTACATTCTGGACAACTCTATGCTCACATGTCTCTTTGTTTGAAGTGCATCCTGTACATGGCTGTTGTACATACGACACAGCTTCATGTTAACTCAAATCGAGGTCTAAGTACGATGCATTTTAATTTTAAAATTATGTTAAATTTTTAAGGCATCTTGAAGGGTGGAAGAAAACAATCACGTTTAATTTAGCCAGATTGTGTGCTTACGTTCTGTGATTCTCCTGCCAGGTTAAATGACCCACTTTAGTTTTCCAAATAAGTTACTCAAAGTTCCCAAAGTAAGACTGCAGCCATATGGGCTTAGAAGGTTTTATGAGTGTTGGAGAACTCAAGACATCCAATGGCTTCAGTTGAGAGGCGTGAGAGCTGCAAAAATCTGTGGCTCATTGTGTTAAAGTTCATTGATTATGCTGGTGCTGCTTTTATTCACAGTCATAACTCAAGTTTGTTCCATCAGGTAAGGAAAGCCGTTCTGTTATCCTCTCAGAGGATTCACAAAATGATTTGATAGCTCAAATAGAATACATCGTGGCCACAATCAGTAGTGCAGACTAACACACTTACTGACCACTTTCTTAGGAACATCTATACACCTACATATTCAAACACCATGTAAAAGTGAATTTTGCATAATAGATCCCCTTTAAACTTGCTTTAACAAGCCAATTTATGTTTGAATTTAGAATGGTTTTCTCAGAATACAATTTAATAAAAATAATAAAAAAATGTCTACTTGTGTTTTTCCTAATTTGAAAAGCCTTTTATCCTTATTTAATAAAACATAAGCAATTTATAATACAGCAGTTAAAAATCTTAGCAGTGCCACAACCTTTAGTATACAAGAGTTGTACAAAAGCTAGAGAAGTTTAATAATAATTAAAAAAAAAGATCAAATAAATTTTTTTATGTGAAAACAAACTTAAAAAATGATAAAATAAGAATAATAAATGGTGAATTGCCTTCATATTTTAATCCAGATTTATACTTTTTTACAGATTTTATACATTTTAAAATAAAATGAAAAGTACCACCCGAATGTCATCTGGATTAAAACAAAATTGTCAATAAGTAATTAACAATACATTTAAAGAGACAAGATAGGAGTGCTTTTAGTATTTGATGTAAACCCAGACCATCTGCTCCACTGATGGCTGTTTGGAAACCCAGCTGGGTACTTCCACTGTGTCCTGAGATACACAAGGGTGTTGCACAGTAACTGAGCACATATTCAGGCAATGAATCATCACAGTCCAATGCTATGGACACAAAATGGACAATTAAAATCTGGGAGATGAGCCTTTAATGTGACACAAAACTGGCAGTGTCCCCTGCTGTTACTCCAACTACTGTTGCTCCAAAAGCCATTTCATCACTTTTTGATGCATTTACCCCTGCAGTGGAAACCTGAGAAGATGTAGCTTATGCAAAGAGATGAGAAGAGGGATAGGCGAGAAGAGTGGGAGAGAGAAGGATGTGACAAGATGGAACTACAAAAACATAACAGCAGGATAAAAGTGTAAAGCATGTACTAAAGGGATAGTTCACCCAAAAAAAGAAAGTTCTCTCCATTCACAATGCAAGTGAAATGTGGCCAGAAACTTGAAAGTCCAAAAAGCACTTAAAGGAAGCATATAACTAATCCTTGTGACGCCAGTGTTTAAAACCATGTCTTCAGAAGTGATATGATAGGTGTGGGTGAGAAACAGATCAACATTTAAGTTAATTTGTACTATAATTCCATCTCCCTATCCAGTAGGTGGCGATATGCACAAAAAAAGCAAACTGCCAAAAACAAAAGAAGAATGTTAAAGTGAACATTTATAGTAAAAAAGGAACTTAAATATTGATTGTTTCTGACCCACACCAAATATTGATTGTTTCTGACCCACACCAATCATAGCTTCTGAAGCTATGGATTAAGGTATCCATTAAGGTATGGATTACTTTTATGCTGCCTTTATGTGATCTTTGGAGCTTCAAAGTTCTGGCAACCATTCCCTTGCATTGTATGGACCTACAGAGTTGAGGTATTTTCTTTAAATCTTCATTTGTGTTCAGCAGAATAAAGTCATACAAATCTGGGATGATGTGAGAGTGAGTAAATGATGAGAGAATTTTCATTTTTGTGTAACTATCCCTTTAAGAAGACAGAAATAGTAAAATAAATAAATAAATAAATAAATAAACCGATAGGGAGAAGGAAATAGAGTGAAGAGGAGGAAAGAGTGAGCCTGATTGCAACTGTGTCAAAAGATGCTCTGAGGTTGGTGTAAAGCAGCTCAAACTGGTTTGGGCTTTTGTTAAGTTGGACCAATGGGCTCACAGCTAACTCTGAACCACAACACTGTTCAAAAGCAATGAGTCTCTGTCTGACACCACAGCATTAAAGGGTTAGTTCACTCAAAAATAAATATCTCATCATCATTTACTCACTCCTCATGTCTTTCCAAACCTTTATGACCTAGTTTCTTATGTGGAACACAAAAGATGCTCGGCAGAATGTTAGGGACCGACATCCTCAGTCACCATTCACCTTTATGTGATTTTTGGAGTTTCTAAGGTCTGGTCACCATTTACTTGAATTGTAAGGACCTACAGTGCTGAGATATTCTTCATTTGTGTTCTGCAGATGAAGCAAAGTCATTCACACATCTGGGTGAGTATAAGAGAATTTAAATTCTTTGGTGAACTACCATTTTAAGAGCATGAAACTGGGTATTCAAATATATAAATAAAAAACTATTTTTTTTCTCCTTCAAATGGTACAGACTACCAAATGTTTGCTATTGGGAATATAGATAAAAAAAAAAAAATGACAAAAACAGGGTTGAGCAATCAGTTTAAAAATTATTCAAATTGAATTGACTAAATATATACAAATATCAAGCAAGCATAAATCACATTTGAAATTAATTGGTTTATAAGAGATATGTGAAGAGTTAGTGGCATAAAATGACACTGCTACATGTTCTTCATGGATGATTACATCTAAAAACATATGTTCTACCCTCATTCACCCAGGGCGCTAAATGTGGGTGCAGTCAAACATGAACAAACACATGAACATGCATGCACATAAGCTGAGCCTCTGTGCTATTGCACCCAGTCTGTTTTGTCCCCGCCTGCAGTGTGCTCCATTTCAGAAATCAGCACCCATTCAGGAACAATGCAGCCTTTTAGCAATGCAGCCTTTTTCATAGAGCTGCTGTCATCCAGAGTTATCAGGAGTTGGCAGTTGATTTTTGCTGGTGAACTACACAGCAATGGTTTTCCTTTACTCTCTGTCCAGTATTGGACAGCAGGATATTGTTATTCTTCCTTTTAGTTTTCTACTAGTTTCCGCTCAAAACGGTGATGAAGAGGTAGCTTCTTTGGAGATATCTGTAGATAAGGTGAAAGGGTCAAGCAGGGGCCTTGTGGTATCACACTCCCTGTCAGATGGAGTAGAACAGTAGCTAGCCCCTGCGATGCATCAGCTGTGTGTAAGGTCTCACGTAAGTTGGAACGTAAAGTTCACACTAAGAGCTTAGTAACTACAAGTTAGTTTGTTTGTAACTAAGTCAGAGCTTAATTTGGTTGCACCACCTGTTCTTAAGGCAAGAATTAACTAGTAGGTCGTAAGCTCCTCGTAAAGTAATGCATAGTCGCATAATATGACATTTGCCTTAATTCATCCAATAAAAAGCCTTCATATTTAAAAGCCGTGAACTTCAATTTGGTCTTGTTACGATTGATGTTCAAACCTTGTTTGCTCACGTAACTGTCAGCTGTAATAAATTATATCCCCATTAAAATACGATACGCAATAAAAGTAGATTTAATAAATAGTATATTTGCCCTGTGTAAATAACAATATATAGGAACTGTATCTAAAATAAATAAGGGATGATAAATAAATACGAATATAACATGCTGGAAAAATATACATTTATTCATTGTAATATCCTATATACTGTATATACACTCACCTAAAAGATTATTTGGAACACCATACTAATACTGTGTTTGACCCCTTTTGCCTTCAGAACTGCCTTAATTCTACGTGGCATTGATTCAACAAGGTGCTGAAAGCATTCTTTAGAAATGTTGGCCCATATTGATAGGATAGCATCTTGCAGTTGATGGAGATTTGTGGGATGCACATCCAGGGCACGAAGCTCCCGTTCCACCACATCCCAAAGATGCTCTATTGGGTTGAGATCTGGTGACTGTGGGGGCCATTTTAGTACAGTGAACTCATTGTCATGTTCAAGAAACCAATTTGAAATGATTCGAGCTTTGTGACATGGTGCATTATCCTGCTGGAAGTAGCCATCAGATGATGGGTACATGGTGGCCATAAAGGGATGTACATGGTCAGAAACAATGCTCAGGTAGGCCGTGGCATTTAAACGATGCCCAATTGGCACTAAGGGGCCTAAAGTGTGCCAAGAAAACATCCCCCACACCATTACACCACCACCACCACCAGCCTGCACAGTGGTATCAAGGCATGATGGATCCATGTTCTCATTCTGTTTACGCCAAATTCTGACTCTACCATCTGAATGTCTCAACAGAAATCGAGACTCATCAGACCAGGCAACATTTTTCCAGTCTTCAACTGTCCAATTTTGGTGAGCACTTGCAAATTGTAGCCTCTTTTTCCTATTTGTAGTGGAGATGAGTGGTACCCGGTGGGGTCTTCTGCTGTTGTAGCCCATCCGCCTCAAGGTTGTGCGTGTTGTGGCTTCACAAATGCTTTGCTGCATACCTCGGTTGTAACGAGTGCTTATTTCAGTCAAAGTTGCTCTTCTATCAGCTTGAATCAGTCAGCCCATTCTCCTCTGACCTATAGCATCAACAAGGCATTTTCGCCCACAGGACTGCGGCATACTGGATGTTTTTCCCTTTTCACACCATTCTTTGTAAACCCTAGAAATGGTTGTGCGTGAAAATCCCAGTAACTGAGCAGATTGTGAAATACTCAGACCGGCCCGTCTGGCACCAACAACCATGCCATGCTCAGAATTGCTTAAATCACCTTTCTTTCCCATTCTGACATTCAGTTTGGAGTTCAGGAGATTGTCTTGACCAGGACCACACCCCTAAATGCATTGAAGCAACTGCCATGTGATTGGTTGATTAGATAATTGCATTAATGAGAAATTGAACAGGTGTTCCTAATAATCCTTTAGGTGAGTGTATATTGAAAGTGTTGAGACACTGGGCACCCTGAAAACTGCACCATTAGAACAGTTTCATGCTAAAGAGATGCTTAAAAGTAAATCTTTTCCCTCTCTCTCGTAAATGTCAATATCATAATGTATGTTCAAATGATTGATGCCTGTCAAGGAAAACATGAGCTCATTGATGTCATAAAATATCAGTCTGCCTTTTTATTCCATCCATGACTCCTGGTCGGAGGCTTCCGTAAATATTTATTTTATCCGTAGGGTTACGTTCTATCTAAGTTTAGGTAGAACTATGCTAAATTGTAACTTACGTATAGCTGGTGCAACCGGCCCCTGGTAAACAAGCCAGAAAGTGCACTATGGAAATGGGGCTCTATCTGCAATCTCAGCCAATCAGGATTCAGGACTTAACCTAGACAACATATTAGAGTCATTGTAACTGATTTACGTAAACATTTAAGAACAACTATGTTTAAGGTCATAATAATTCCAATTTTAAAGTTTCTGATTTATTGTAAGAAGGTTTCAGGAAGTTGCCTGAGGTTAATTAGTGATAATTAATGTACAATAAAGAAATAGATCAGCAGTCATTATGGAGTTCTGGTAAACCTTATATACCTAACTGAAGCTGCATACAAATTATGAGATTCTCTCTGACAGTGGCCACATTGTTTCGGGCCCAGTGCTCGATGTTCTCGGTGAGAGTTGGGGATTTTGGGTAATGTTTAGCCAGATGTAATAGGTATGGCAGCAGAAACTCTGAGATCACAGATGGCTCTGCAAACAAATTAGCCTCATCTTGCTCATACAGACTGCGGCATCTGACCAACAGAAAACACAATAAAATAATGATAACAGTACATGCCTGTCTAATACTACATTTGTCTAATTCTAGAAATACGAAAATGATAAACCATCTATGACCTAGATGATAAATATGGACATATAATAATAAGATTGGTCTACTCTAAGGCCTGAAACATACTCTTTGCAAGAACGTATTGTGCTGTTAAATTCCACTATGTATCAGAACGCACCTGCATTATCAACGTTATAACAATATAGTGGGCGTTATCATCTATGCTTCTACGTCGTCTTTTGAGTTCTCTATTTCAGGTCAACTACTCACTCATTTCTAACCCCGTTGCTATTTTGAAAATGCAGATGCGAGTTAATATTATAGTCTTTTTACAGAGTTTTTTTGGGATACTTTTAAAATGTACAGTTCTTGTCATGTTGATGGCAAACACTAAAAAATGAAAATCTTATAAAAAAACAAAAAAACATCTCATTGATGTATAATGATACCTGAATTGTGTACCTGGCAACTGCATATGGCATAAAAGGCAAAAAGTCTTGGGCCAGATTTGAAGATTTATAGTGAACAAGGACTTCCATTTTGATCTGTTTTCTCACCCAAAGTTATTGCGACATGGATCAAACAACTAGGGTAGTATGGATTACTTTACAGCTGCCTTATGTCCTTTTTTGAACCCCACTGACTTACACTGTATGGGTAAAAACACCTTATACATTCTAAATTTCTTCATTTGTGTTCCACAGAAAAAAGAAAGTTTTGGGGTGAACTATCTCTTTAAGTATGTTCAGCATGGCCACGCATTTCAGTCTGTTTTGTGCCTGCATTTTAGCGCTCTTATTTTCCAAGAGTTTTAAAAAGACATATTACAAGATGTTTTTGTGAAAATATTTTGTATTTTGTTGTTGGACATATGTTATGTGTCTTAAATAACCTTATTACACGGTGGCCTGGAATACTCAATTCTGATTGGTCAATGGTGCCATCTAGCGGTCCGTTATTGCTTTATAACCACATAGCTCCACATATCAGACCACTCATCTGGGTCATTGCGAGCCATCTCTCTTGCTTCTTTGATCACTGTGCGACCTCATCAAGTAAGATAATAAAATATTTTTTAACTCAAATCAATGTTTCATGTCTATTTATTTGTTTATTTGGCAAGTAGTCTTGAAATTGGAGTCAGAAGGTCATTTTCACAAAAAGAAACCACCAACAAAATGACATAATTTCAGTGCAAATAAAAATGTATGTTCAATCTATGTCCATGTATTTATTTGGTTAGTAGCCATGTAATAAGTGGGATAATGTACAATTAGTCGGTTGTTATCACAAAATAAACACCTTAAGGGTGATACAAGACTCCTCTACTTTGCGTCAGGGTCCTGATCACCCTGTTAGGGTTTATTGTGCCATAACAACCGGCTGACTGTACATTATCTCTTACTTATGGAATCATACTTTGTGAGTGGATTAACCTTTTGTGTCTCTTTGGCCTCCTGCAGAATGATATTCAGATCACAATCAGGCAGGTGGCACACCAAGGACACCAAAGCACCACTGGTATCCCAGAATTCTTCCAAGAGCAGGTCCAGCAGTGAGCGTGGAGCCTGGTTCACCTGATTATACAGTACTGTGCAAAAGTTTTAGGCACTTGGGGAAAATGTTTCATAGTGATGTCTTCAAAAATAATGTCATAATTAGTTTTCATTTATCAATTAACATCATACAAAGTTCAGTAAACATACAAAAGCTAAATCAAATTTGGTATGACTACCTTTGCCTTCAAGACAGCACCAATTCTCCTAGGTACACCTGGACAAAGTTTTTCTTGGTTGTTGGCAGATAGGATATACCAAGCTGACTGACTCAATATTCAGTGGGGGGCTCTGTGGGGACCATGCCATCTGTTGCAGGGCTCCCTGTTCTTCTATTCTATTCTATTCTATTCTATTCTATTCTATTCTATTCTGTTTGCATCAAACAAGACAAATGTATTTGTGAAGCATCTTATATGCCTAAGACTTTTGCACAGTACTGTAGAAGCATCTTTGTGGAGCCCCAGGCTGTTGAGAACAGCAGAGCAGAGAGGCAAAGACATCTGTCTTTGCTCTCACCTGTGGACTCTCATCCTGAAGCAGGTAGACGTCTGTGTTGATCAATCTACAAAATTTTTTGTCATCCATCATTTAACTTTTTAATAGTCTTTTTGCATAATCTTCAGATTATAGACTGCAACCATATTTTCAAAGACAAGCCTGGTCTGTTACATATTGCACTTTCTTGATCTGGCCAGCTTTGATTTTATTGGTTAACTTTATGCAACTTGCAAAACTGAGTGCAGCGGCTTTTATCAGTTTGCCTGAAAACACATTACTTTGAGGTTACAGTAATAAAATTGAGTTAAAAACATATTGTATGTTTGGTGTGTCTTCATGATTTTATGATGGTTTAAACTAGTAATGCATTATTTTTCTACACGCCTTTTTCATCAGGGAGGTAGATTACACTGGCTAGCTCATTAAAACGAATTTAATATATAATTATATTACTTGATTCAGGGGGTCTATGACGTCCTCCCAAGTCCATCCAACCTGTACACATGGGGCAAAATAGAAACACCTGCATGCCCTCTTTGTTCCAAAATAGGAACATTAGAACACATCCTGAGCAGCTGCTCCAAGGCGCTGGGTGAGGGCCGGTATCGATGGAGGCACGACCAGGTCCTCAAATCCATCGCTGAGGCAATCAGCAAGGGGATCAAGGACAGCCAATACACCCAAGCTTCACCCAAGACAATTCACTTCATCAAGGAAGGACAAAAGTCAGAGAAAACATCAAAAAACTGCTCTGTAGGTTTGCTCTCCACGGCCCGAGACTGGGTGATGACAGTCGACCTGGAAAGGCAGCTGAAAATCCCAACACACATCACCCAGTCCAAATTGAGACCTGACATCATCTTGGTCTCTGAGGCCACCAAACATCTGATCTTGTTAGAGCTGACAGTGCCCTGGGAGGAGAGGATGGAGGAAGTTCAAGAGAGAAAAAGGGAGAAATACCAAGAATATGTGGAGGATTGTCGGAGGAACGGTTGGAGGACCAGGTGTATGCCAGTAGAGGTGGGCAGTAGGGGATTTGCTAGTTACTCCCTGAGCAAGGCCTACGGTACGCTGGGCATAAAAGGTGCTAATCAAAGAAGAGGCATGGGCAACAACGTGGAGGCAGCAGAAAAAGCATCCAGATGGCTCTGGTTAAAGAGGGGAGAGCAGTGGGGGCAGTAGAATGCCACTTGGACACAGGCCGGGGCCTGATCAGCCTCGGTCGGGTCGCCTGTACGAGGGTGTCTGTTGTAAGACCCGAAACACCCAGTGACTCCTGGAAACAACACTGATGATGTGTCCAAGGTTGTGCATCAGAAGATGTTTCTGTAAACTTGTATAATATTTTGTCAATAAACGTCAATAAATTTAGCTAGTCTAGGTACTTTTACCTTTCTGTGCGTTTGTGTACGGTGACATGCACAACCCCTCAGCAAATGATGGTAAACCTCTTGCCTTTTTCTCTTAGCTTTCCTTTTAAAAAAACAGGGAAAAGCAATCCCAAAAACTGGAATATGCGGTCATCCTCCATAGCGCAGCCTCTCAAGCTGTCGCTAACTGATGTATTTTTTGTGTGCATTCAAGCACCACAGTGAAAGAAACAAACAAAAAACTTTACCATGCCAACTAGCCCTGATCTGTACGGAACGGCATGGTTTCACAATGTGTATTCGGCCTAATGGTGGAAAAGAGTTTTTTGATGGACACACATTACATGGGAGAAATGTTTAGTTTTAATTTCAAACACTTTCAAGCACTTTTCAACAAAACATGTGATTAGTTTAGATATTCCAGTATTTAACTTTCTAAAAGCTAAATTCAAGCACTTTAAGGACCTTGTGTGAACATTGTAAAGGTGTTTTTTACATGTTGGTCAAACAATCTTCTCTTGACTAAGCAGGCGGTTCTTGGCCAGAATAAGCTGCAAAGTGGTCCAGACTTTATATAAAAAGCCTGGCAAGCAGGTCTGCAAGAGATCCAGAAAACTTGAGCTTGCAATGAATGTCAGCCAGATAGCAACATTCAACATCCTGACACTGAATATAATAGAGGTCACTGCCAAAAACAACTGAATTTATCAGAGCACACCTCCTGTATTATACCTGATACTGTGCTCTTTGAGCGTGAAGTGGCCCGTCAAGCTCCTGGTCACCATGGAGACCCCGCACAGACAGAGAGCGTGAGTGCAAGCTGTTCTGAGAGCCTAAGGATCTTCCGGACATCTGTGCTTCTCTAATAACTTACATCAGCGCTGGAGCAAAAACAAGTCCACGCTGACAGAGAGAGAGAGAGAGGGCAGGCAAACAGAGTAAAGTGTGTGAACAGCAATAAATCCATGGGCCATCTGAAAAAAATCCTTTGGTTTACTCCAAAACATTAGTACTTAGAGGTGAAGTGTAATTTCTGAGCACTTAGCAGCACCAAATGGAATTTTACAAAAATTTTGTTTTTAAAACAGGTTTCCCCAAACATTCCCTGTCTGACATTGCTCAACAAAAATAGGTAGAAGTTGATGTCAGATGGATCAAACAGAGCAATTTTTTGAGTTGTATTAAACATATTAAACTAGGATAGGAGAAGATATTTTTATATTTTGTAATATTCAATCTTTTTTTTCTTTTTTCCTTCTCGTTCAAAGGGAAAAGGGACAAAGAACACCTAAAGAAACCTAAACATTAATGCTAGTAATATCAAGCTAAACATGTTTAAAATACAGAATCTCCACACACTCCTGCAGCCATGCCTCCTCGCAGCATATGAGAGAGGGACGTGGCAGGGCCAGACTTTTTTCCTTTGGGGTCATTTCATTTTTATTTGTTGACTTTTCAACATTATTATAAGTTCTTCAAGACGTTCGTCATACAGAATACTGAATTATTTTGCGGTTACAATAAAACGTCAATACCAATTAAACCACAATTAAAAAATACGAAATTTAAAAACAAAGTATTAAGATATACTAATTACTAATCTAACATCAAACACCCCATATTACATTCTAAAATCCACAATCATTTAGAAGTCTGCACATATAGGGAATGGATGATCTCCGATATCTCTTAGTTCGACATCTTGGAATTGTCAGTTTATTTGAGTTCCTTGTCTGGCGACCTGTAAGTTCCTCTCTGAAGGGGATAGCCAGTCTCTGAAACCAGACTTGAATAGCTTTCTGGCAAAGTCAAGACACAGTTGAGTTCATCTCTCTGCTAGAGTGCACAGTCCAAGGAGATGGAGAGCATCTGAGTACCCTAGATACCTTTGACCAAGTATAATTTTACAGACCCATTTCTGCACACTTTCCAGCCTTTTTACTTAATCTGCAGTCAAAGAACTGTGCCAAACAGGAACTGCATACTCCAGCACAGGGCGCACATATCCTGTATAGATAGTAACCAGATCAGGGTTTCGAACACCACATTTCTTTAACCGAGGAATACAAAAAGCTTTTTGTTGGCCAAGGTCAACATGTGATCCACTTGACTGTCCCATCTCAAATCACTCTGGATGATGACCCCCAGAACTTTAACCATGTCACAGATTTCCAGGGCATTTTGTTCAATGAATAGTAATGGCCAAGCCAGTACCTGTCTCATACTAAAACCTTGCATTTCTCTGGGTTGAGTTTCATTTTATGCTCCTCTACCCAAACGTCAAGACCATTCAATGTCTGTTGTAGGGTACAGGGTAGTTGAGAATTCCACCTCTGAGCAATGGTCATATCATCCACATGTTTCCAATGGTCTATTTCATCCTGGAGAGCACTGTTAATCAGTGCGAAGAATATTATGGACCCTAATATAGTTCCCTGTGCAACTCCACATGAGGGGTATTCCCAGTCAGAACAAAACCCCTGATAACACACTTTCTGATGACGGATGGTCATAAAACTACAAATCCATGGAATAAGGCCAGGTCTCACTCCAAGATCTAGAAGGCACTGTACTGCTACTGTATGGTCTACAGCATCAAATGCCTTGGCAAAATAGGTTATTTTGTAATTAATGCGCACACTGAACCCGACACACCTCTGGCCTTATACACAAAATTCATTAAACTAACTAGATTGTGTGTAGTGGAATGGTTTTGTCGACTGCCAAACTGCATATGATTTGGTGTAATATCATTCAGGATCTATTACACAGCAAATTTTTCCAAATTTTTTGAAAGCTGAGATGTTAGTGAAATTGGCCTTAATTCCTCAATATTCAAGGGGGAAGATTTTGGTATGGGAACGACAACAGTTGTTGTCTAGGAACAACCCCTTCCACAAAAGAGCTGTTAATAATGTCACAAATAGGATTGCTGATTTCACATACAAATATTTGTGTTTCCAAATTCTTGGGGGAATCGTATCTGGACCAGGTGATTTGTAGCAATTAATAGAAGACAATCTGCTATATACATCCCATACTGGAATAGTAGGTAAAGGAAAGGATGGAAGACAATAAGGTAGATCTCTACATTTAAGGGGTGGAAAGGTCAAAACCTCAACCTATACTCCTCTGTACTCCATATTTGGTCCAGCCATGCCTCCTTCAAGTTAGCCTGCTGTAAAAATACACTGTTATTCAAGAGTTCCAGTTGCTATATATCATTTATCATTACATGTTTATAAGCTTCATCAGTTAAGTGAGTTTGGTGCAACATTAAACTGACAACACAATGAGAGCTGGACGGAAATCCTTGCCAAGACCAAACCCAGTCTGTTCTTAGAGATTAGTGAATACAATGACTAGCACACTCCTTGTATGCAAGAATATGAACAGTGAAACTGCATTGCTTTAATTTCCATATATATAGCTGACTTGACAATACTGGATCTGTGTATTAGGACTTGCAGTATGCACTGATGAGCCAAAACATTATGACCACCTGCTTAATATACTTTTGGTCCTCCATGTGCCACCAAATGGTAGTGTCAACCTGCCGAGGCATGGACTCTACAAGACCACTGAAGGTGTCCTGTGGTATCTGGTATCAAGACATTAGCAGCAGATCTTTCAAGTCCTGTAAATTGTGAGGTGGAGCCGCCGTGAATCAGATTTGTTGGTCCAGCACATCCCACAGATGCTCAATCAGATTGTGATCTGGGGAACTTGGAGGGGTTCCTTTGCCATGAAGGGGTATACCTTGTCTGCAACGATGTTTATGTAGGTGGCATGTGTCAAGTTGACATCCACATGAATGGCTGGATCCAGGGTTTCCCAGCAGAACACTGCCAAGAGCATCACACTCCCTCCAACGGCTTGTTGTCTGCCCACAATGCATCCTGGTCCCATACTATGTCTAACATTTTTCCATTTTAGACCTATAAATGTAACAAAAATGTAATTTATTAAAAATAATGATACAAATTACCTATTTTATCCCATGAATTTGCTAATTTAATACATTTAATAGCGGTATCGATGATATTGGCCTTGATATTTCTTGGTATCGGATTGCAAAGAAAATAAGTGTTATTGCCCATCGCTATTCAACACATCAACATCCACAGCATCACCACACAATTGTGACTGTGAGATCTGGTGAGAGATCCAGAGGGCAAGTGCAGGATAACTCAGCATTACTCACACAAGGCAAATAAGCAAAGAAAAATCAATTTGCGGTATTCGAGAATTGTTTTTAGTGTTACTCACTGTTCTCAGGACTATTCAGCCAATGATCGGAAAGGCACCTTTTGGATAAATATAAAAGACATCAGACAGAATAATAGCTGTTATGACTGCACCATCATACTGTGTCTGCTCCTCGGCACCAGGCTGTAGTTTGGCAAGCAGTGTGAGCACAGGGTAGAGTAAAGTGTAAAGGAGAAGCATGGCATCATGTAGGTCTTTTGCTGCTCTTTCTAGCGCTCCTTGGAGGAAGGGTTGTAGGGCCGGATAGAGGTTAGAGAAGGATGGGGTACACATGCAAGAGTGAGTAGAGCCCTCCTCACTGGCCAGCTGCTGACCCCAATATTCGAGTGCAAAGAGAACCTGTAAAAAGGTCAAGAAGAGGTAAAAATTCAACATGTGACTACTAGGGATGTCCCGATCCGATACCTAGATCGGTATCGCATCGATACTGACGTTTTTAGACGGATCGGGTATCGGGCCGACGAGCCCGACCCAAATCCGATACTCTGTGTTAGTCATGTTCGTTACTGTCAAGCTTAAAAAATGACATAAAAGAACTGTTAAAACACCATTAAAGCGGTTCATATGACTAGTGCATTTTATTCAAAGCCACTTGAAGCCACGTGATAGCTCTGTGAATTGCAATAGGCTGTGTTTAATAAGTAAACATATATGTTCTTGCACGCGCAGGTTCCACGCGGTAGTGAATGGTGCTTTTATACACGCGCACGGCTATTTATAGCCTTCACCCGTGCACAATATTTGTGCGCTACAAACGAACATCTCAGATGTAGATGCTCAGCAGTTCGGTTCACTTATAATATGGACTTAGAAAGGCACTGGAGGTGCATTTAACCAGAATTTAATTAAGAAGCGAATTAACTGTGAATAAAAAGGGTGAGGATTTAAAAGTTAAAGCTGTCACGGGAGACTCACGGAGAGGCAGAGATATGAACTCAGTAGCAGGGTTTATTGAGCAGAGGATTGAAACAGTGATGTAAATATTGTGAGTAAATTCAGTTAAGCAGAGTGGCAAACAGCAGGTAAGTAATATCCAGACAGTGTATAGATATGATGAAAGAGATAACTCAAAACAATTTTATGATACATGCAGGCAATAATGAAGACACATGATTGACATAGTAGAAAGTTCTGGTGTCTCAGAAAAACTATCGATGAGAACAGGCACAGAGTGAGAAACTGTGTGTGTGTGTGTGTGTGTGTGTGTGTGTGTGTGTGTGTGTGTGCGTGTTTTTGTGATTTACAAGGACAATTTTGTAAGTTACAAATTAGTAATTACAAGGGTATTATGCTATAAATGTGATTTATGAGGACATTTCTAGTGTCCCCATAATTCAAATCGCTTAAAAATCATACTAAACAATGTTTTATTGAAAATGTAAAAATGCAGAAGGTTTTCTGTGAGGGTTAGGTTTAGGGGTTGTGTTAGGTTTAGAGGATAGAATCTATAGTTTATACAGTATAAAAGTCATTATGTCTATAGAAAGTCCTCATAATGATAGGTAGACCAACATGTGTGTGTGTGTGTGTGTGTGTGTGTGTGTGTGTGTGTGTGTGTGTGAAAAAGCGGGGTATATATTTATGCAGTCATTGATTAGCCACTAATGATATGCAGGTGCGTGTAATCAGAACTCAGGAAGTGCCAGTATCCAGTATGCTAGTTAATAATAAAGTGTTTCTTAAGCTATACATTTATATTGAAATAATGTGTAGTTAACACATTAACTCTTTACATAGCCTATTAAAGAGTACACCCAATTATTTCCACACAATACTGTAAAGATATTATAAACTGATTATGTAAAAAAACAACACTGTATCGGATCGGGATCGGTATCAGCCAATACTGAGATTTCCGATATCGGAATTGGATCGGAAGTGGAAAAAGTGGTATCGGGACATCCCTAGTGACTACTTTACAAAGTTTGAAAGAAAAACAATAGTGAGTGAGACTGGCTGTGTGAATGCAGTTGGATAATCATACTGTGCTGCGCTGCGTACTTCATGGCACAGCATGGCGAGCTGAGGAGTGTAAGAAACAGAACAGCCACCGCAGGTGTGTACTGCAGAATGGCCACACCTAAATAAGAGCCCTTGACCAGTACTTGAAGGGTGTGAATGTCACACACCTGTTAGAGAATTGGGATGAAAAAGACATATTTTGATGGCACAGCAACAATTTTCTCAAACATATGTCTGGACTGTAATCTGTACCTGCAGTAGATCCAGGGTTTGGTCCCGGTCCTAAGGCTGTGGTGCTCTGGCCGTGTCCAGCAGTGTGTTAATGGTGTTGGCCAGTAGGGGGTGAGATTCGCTGGAGTCCTCAGCCGCTAAAACACCCAAAATCAGCATGGGCAGCCCAGCAGCACACTGTCACTGATGTACTACGGGTGGACTGGAGAACAGACAAGCCTTAGAGAGAGAGAAAAAAAGAGAAAAAGATTCTTGATGCAAGAAAAAAAGGAACTCTTTGCCTTTTATGTCCCTCTCTGTCAAGCCATTTCTCTTATCTCAAAACAAACAGCCAATTACACATTCATATTGTAAAATATAAACTAACACAAGCACCTCCTGCAGATCAGTAAAATAGTGCCAGATAACCAATAATCAATTCAAAGAGTTTGTTTGGCAAGAGAATAAATAGTGCACAGGTTGTAATATGAGGACAGGGATTTCTTTGATCTCTGGATCATTGCTGTTCAGGAGAGCCCTGCAAAAGTGAAGCCAATACAACAGCCTTCTACTGCCACCTAATGGAAGACGAGAAAAAAGGGAGAGAGAGAAATGCAGTGTAAAAATATCCATACTTCCTTACAATATACATGTATGCCAATTGTATGTAGTATGTCCGAATCCTCAGTATTCATAAAACAGTATTCTTACTGGCATGCGTACCTAAAGAACATAATGTTTTAGTGGATAAGATGTACAGAACATATTCTGACAGTATGCAATTTTGGAGGCAGGGATGGAAGATCACACATGTACACACATGAAATCTACTAAGATTACTACTATGAAATTATGTGAAGAAAAAATGTGCTTTGGATGTAAACTTGGAAAAGAATAAACAGCTTTTATTGTACTTACATGATGTCTACTTAAACACTTTTGAAGCCCTTCTAAATTCTTCCACATTTAACAGTATCAAGTCCTTACATGGCAATGACAGGATTCTATCCACAAGGGAGCTCGGAAATATCCCTATTTCCTATCAAAAGAGAGGAACAAACATTGCAGATTAGCTGCATACAAAACAATTGATTAAGATTAAATAAGATTAAGGTTAAATATATATATTTAATCTTAATCTTATGTCAAAACTTAATCAAAACAATTTTGCACAATTGTTTTGTATGCAGCTAATCTACATATAGATTACTATAAATATACTGCTTTATTCTGTACAATGTACTTTTTGGCTAATCATATATAAATCATAACTTGTCTCAGACATTCACCTCAGATCACCTAGCAGCTTTACCTTTAAGGAGACCCAGCAGCAAGTCAGCACCAGACTATGTTCCTCAGGGAGCAACAGATTCTCTTCTCCATCCTCACCAAGCCCTGCTCCAGCAAGTCCAGTCTGACCAATCAAAGAGTTGATTGCATTTCCCATGTCACAGAACGATGGAGGCACCTCTGTAACAACATGAAAAGCATTTGTTCATAAAAAATTACAAAATTAAATTTTGTGATACCTTTCACCGGGCAAGCATGATAATATTTAATTAATTAGAGGTAGACAGATACGTCAGTTTTTAATGATTAATCTGTGCCAATAGTTGCTTTTTATAACTATCGGTTATCTGCAAAAATCTATGCCGATAGTTTTTGTTTCAGATAAACAAAATCTGTTTTTGCTTCCTGTGTCCAGCGCGGGAGGATTCTACAGTTAGAACGGCTTGATTCTACAGTACTACAGCGGCCTCTAGGGGTGGAAAAAAAGCAATCACGTCGGGATCGGCTTTATGCAAATCTTTCATTATTGACAATATTCATCCATATTTTGTTATTTTGATTAGATAATCAAGTGTTCTATATTGAAGCAAGGGCATGGAAAGAAGAGTATGTGGACTATATATACAGAAACGTGCCCAGTAAGCACATACATCTTCAACTCCTCTTTAAACCTCCTCTGGTGAAATTTACTTATACAAAACTCTAGATCTGGTGAATATATAGGCTATTAAAAGCATAATATGGCAAATTATTATATGTAGAGCACTGTTATGGAGTCAAGTGTCTGTCAGTTTAAAATAAGAGCCCCTTGTTTAGGCTTGTTTATTGTTCAAAACTCTTGATCTGGTGAATATATGGGCTATAAAAAGATTAATTTGGCAAATAATGTGATGCCAACCACAGTCTGGACTCAAACCTTTCCACAACCTCAATGATGGAAAACAAACTGTTTACCAAAAAGAAAAGTCAGACTGTAATATGACTATGACTATGAATATGTCAGTGTGACAGGAGCAGATGAAGAAAAATTGTTACAGTAAACACATTTGACTGTTACTTATAACACTTCTTTAAGTGTTAAGATATTTGTGCTTTCAGAGGGAGAATAATTTATTCACTAAATTATTCATGTAAAATTGATGAATAAAAGTGTCAGGATGCTTCTGATAGCTTCTTACATCAGATAAAATGCGATTCCCATATTCTCTTACATGTTAGTTTTCATCGCTCTGGTCAGTATGGATCTTTTCTACAGGAGTTGGCCATGCAGCCTGTTGTGACAGCACAGAGCATCCGGTGATTCTGGCAGCTTTTCCATCAACTGCAGGACAGTTGCCAGGTATTCAGCTGGTGGTATCATAGCAACTAGGGCCCTTGATGACATCACTCATATGCCATAGACATACATGTGTCTTGATTTTAAAAACTATCAGCCGATTATTTGTTTATCAGCCTTTTCCACCTTAGTTAACGTATCGGGAAAGTCCACTGTCAGTTGACCTCTAATTGATATATGTGTTCTTGCAGAAGTCATTTTTATAGACTATCTTCCTTTATTACACAATAGGTTTGTGCTTACTTTTGTCTTCAGTATCCTGGTCTCCAAACAGCACTCCCAGCAGCAGAGTGATTTTCTCTATTAAAGACACTTTTATTAAAGTTTGCTGCTTCAGTATTTGTAGATTATTTTATTTTAACATGTTTCTATGGTGTACTGGAAAACAATGATAAGCATTTCATAAGTATGAAAGGATTTTATTGGCAAAAACATTAAATATACCATTCTTTATTCATGGCAGTGTTTGGGGGCAGAATTGTGAGAGAGCCCACTCCCTTGGATGAAAAGCAACCCCACACATGGATGATCTCAGGATGCTTCACTGTTGGCACGACACAGGACTAGCGTTCACCTTTTCTTCTCCAGACTATCGATTTTCCAGATGTCCCAAACAGTTGGGAGGGGGCTTCATCAGAGAAAATATCTTTGCACCAGTCTTCTTCTGTCCAATCCTTGTACTTCCTGCAGAATTTCAGTCTGTCCTTGATGTTTTTCTTGAAGAGAAGTGGCTTCTTTGCTGCCCTTCTTGACACCAGGCCATTGTCCAAAAGTCTTTGCCTCACTGTGCGTGCAGATGCACTCACACCAACCTGCTGCCAATATTAAGCAAGCTCTGCACTGGTGACATGATTCCTTAGCTGACTCCTCAGGAGGAGATGGTCCTGGCGTTTGCTGGACACTCTGGGACGTCCTGAAGCCTTTTTCACTGCAGTTGAACCTCTCTCCTTGAAGTTCTTGTTGATCCGGTAACTGGTTCTTTCAGGTGCAATATTCTTTGCAGCAATTTCCTTGCATGTGAGGCCATTTTGATGCAAAGCGATGATGGCTGCACATATTTCTTTAGAGGTAACCATTGCTAACAAGAACACAATGATTGGAAGCACTTCTTCCCTCCGTTTATAGAAATCAGTCTGCTCTTATAATCCAATCAGAATGAAGTTATTTCACCTGACTAGAACTAGTTCACACTTTCCCAGGTGCTGCTGATATGATTAGTGAAATGATGTTAGGTGGTCATTTTGTGCCAGGGCAAAAAAAAAAACTGTGAAATTTGGGTCTTTGTGATAAAGTTTTTTTTTTGGCCAATTAAGCTTTTTGCAATTATTTAAAATGCATCTGATCACTCTGCACAATAATCTGGAAACAATGTGAATCAACGCCACAACAACTGATGCAGAAAACTTTTCAAAACACAAAATTTATGTCACTGCTAATGCTTTTGGCCACGTCTGTACATCATAGAACTTTATAACTACCACATACATGCAACATGCTATTTACATGGTACTCCAAGGTACTTCAAAAAGCAACATGGTACTGCCATTGTACATGTCCAAAAAATGGTATTGCCATGACACATTTATGTTAGTGTTAGTGTTTTGTTACCAGGTGGTTGTCTCTTCTACCTGTCTGGATTCAAGGTGTCTGTGTATGTCTCAAGCACTGCAGACAGTAGGAGCAGAACACACTTTTTCCTCCGATAGCTGCTGTCAGGAGTTAAATACACCAAAGACAGCTGCACTAAATAGTCAAGTCTGAAGAAGAATTTTATAAATCTACATGGTCACACTAAAGCAGGCATTTTATTTTTCTGTTGAAATTTGTAATGTATTAGCAAATGAAAACTTGTGTAATACTCCAACCACCAGTATAAAGTAGGGTCAGGATTGTTGATCGATGTATCAGTTTTACCGATTGATTCATACTATGGATTTTGAAAACTATCGGACGATTAATCGGCTATCGGCTTGTTTTCCTACCTTAGTTATCATATCAATAAAACCCACTATCGGTCGACCTCTAGTATAAAGTTTAAGACCACCATTGTATTGGTTGTTTAGGAACACAAATAAGATCCAGCAAAAAGTAAACGGTTTTGAGAGCATGGACACTGTCTGTAGCCCAGAGGGACTGTCCACTTGTGGCTCACTGGGCACTCAGGATATGAGCTCATGCATGAAGGTGACCAGGAGTGGAGGGATCCAGAGCTAACAGCATACTGTTTAAAGCACCTGGAAATGTCTGTAGTGTGGCTAGCAGAAGATGGCTGAAGGCATTATACCACCTCTGCAACACCATCCTACTAGAAATGGGTAGTTGATATGAAATGTTAAGCACAGGCAGCAATGTCCTGCAATGTAACATGCTATACTTCATCTAAAAGAGTTTTAGATAAATGTACTTCTTGTGTAAATATTAAACATGTCCTTTTTATGACCTCATATTAATTGAGAGCCTACATGGTATATCTGTATCGATACTATTTGTCAAATTTGTTACACAACAGGCCTATGTCAGTGAAAAAAAACACAAAAAACCCCCGGAAGAAACGGTGACCATATTGTCCACATAAAATGTAATCTAAATCTTTGTTAAAAAAAATATATTTATTTGTCAGCTACACAAACATATTTGGGAAGAATCACATCTGGTGGATAAAAAAATAGGTTGTTTCCTGCTTACTAACTTCAGTCAAATGGTTTGTTTGATTAAAGCTGATGTATGTAATATCTGCACAATTGTCATAGTGCCACAGAAACACAGTGCTTACAGTTTTCTAGAAAATTAACCTATGAATGGCTTTCTTATAGTTATCACTGCATATTTAGCTGGGATAGGAGAAAGCATTTTAACACAGAAAAAGTTTTAATTACTGCTTGTGTGCCAGCAACCCTTTAAATATAAAAATAATATTTAGTTCATCAGTACACATAAGTCTTACTGGGCTCTCTGCATTGCTCCAGAAGTTGCTGTTGGAGGTTTAAATCTAAAGGAGAACCAGAAAATTCCCACACTTCACTACACTTTCACCCTCTTCAGCCAAATAGTAAATACTACAAAACAAAGATACACAAGAAACAATGTTTTTTTGTTTCACACTACAGACATTCGCATACACGGCAATCTATAAGATCATCAAACACAACAGAGAGCTTGTACCTTAGAAAATGTAGTTATGACAGTCATGCTTTTCTTCAAACAGAGTAGAGATGAGGTGGAACAAACCATCCAGAAGACAAGTCTGATAAAAACAAAAGCATCAAGATAATATTAAAGGGATAGTTCACCTAAAAATGAAAATGCTCTCATCATTTACTCACCCTCATGCATCCCAGATGTGCATGATTTCTGCTGAACACAAAGATTTTTAGAAAAATATCTCAGCTCTGTATGTCCACACAATTGACTGAAAGTGACTGTTGATCAGAAATGTGAAGGTCCAAAAAGCATATAAAGGCAGCATAAATAAAATAGTTCTCCAATAGTTTCATCCATGCTTTCTCTCCAATCAGTTTTGGGTGAAACTATGATGTATCTCCTTTTTCACTATAAATCTTGTCATCAGCAGACTCTTTGGCATTCATTTCAGGTTCGATTATATTTCCTATCGCGCCAAGAGACTGCAATGGAAAAAGGCGTTACATTTTAGTCTGTTCTCATCCAAAATCATTAAGATCCCTTCAGAAAACATGGATTAAACCCCGGAGTCATATAGATTACTTTTATACTGCCTTTTTTGTATTTTTTGAAGCTTCAATATTTTGGACACAATTCACTTGCATTATATACTGTAGATTAACAGAGCTAAAATATTCTTCTAAAGATCTTTGTTGGTGTTCTGCAGAAGAAAGAAAGTCATACACATCCGGGATGGGGTGAGGGTTAGTAAATGATGAGGGAATTTTTGGGTGAACTATCCCTTTAACTTGTATTGAAAATAAGCAAAGTATCTGAAGGTCTTTTAATGAAAGAACCTACAAAACAAATGGTGAATTACCAATCAAAGCAAACATATGAGCAAAATATCTCGTAAACCTTTTGTCCCTTTAATATTTGTATTCTTATTTGCTGCTGGTGCAATAACTTATGAAGAAATAGTTGAACCTCCTCTACAACAATGCAGCTGTTTACTTCAGCCAAAACTAGCAGCATCTGTAATGGAAAATAAAGAACACATTCATTTAAGGGAAATTAAACAAGAATGAAATTTATTTGCTGATGTCAAATAATGTCAGTTAGCACAGAGAGATTCAAAGCAGACGTCCATCTCATATCAAATGTTTATGTATCGAATGCATAACAATATAATATTAGAATATGTAAAAGATATCAACACTCTCCTCAAAGTCACTGGCTTTGTACCAAATGTTGAGCAAAATTTGATTTTATATCAATTCACTTGACCTGAGAAGTTGCAGGCAGGGCCGTCAAGTCAAGTCAAGTCAAGTCAAGTGGTTTTTATTGTCGTTTCAACCATATACAGTTAGTACAGTACACAGCAAAACGAGACAACGTTCCTCCAGGACCATGGTGCTACATAAAAACAACAAAGGACCAACATAGGACCACATGAGACTACACAACGAAATAAAATACCTATATAAACTACCTATATATACCTATATAAAGTGCACGTGCAAACATGTGCAAAAAGTACAGGACAGTACAACAAATTACTGACAATGAACACGACAATAGACAGTGCAGCGCCGACCAGTACTCAGTAGTGCAAAAAGATGACAGTTTCTAAAAATGTAAACATAACATACTATGAGATAATGTTCTATGCACATAGCAGTTATTGAGGTAGCAGACAGTTATAAAGTGACAGTTATTAAAGTGCAACTCAGGACACGTGTGTGTCAAACCAGTCTCTGAGTATTGAGAAGTCTGATGGCTTGGGGGAAGAAGCTGTTACACAGTCTGGCCGTGAGGGCCCGAATGCTTCGGTACCTCTTGCCAGATGGGAGGAGGGTAAAGAGTTTGTGTGAGGGGTGTGTGGGGTCGTCCACAATGCTGGTTGCTTTGCGGATACAGTGTTTTTTGTAAATGTCTTTGATGGAGGGAAGAGAGACCCCAATGATCTTCTCAGCTGTCCTCACTATCCTCTGCAGGGCTTTGCGGTCCGAAACGGTGCAAGTCCCAAACCAGGCAGTGATGCAGCTGCTCAGGATGCTCTCAATAGTCCCTCTATAGAATGTAGTGAGGATGGGGGTTGGGAGATGTGCTTTCCTCAGCCTTCGAAGAAAGTAGAGACGCATGTATCCTGTCATTAAAATGAACAGGATACATGTGTTGCACGTGTGTTTTAGGTGGAAATTGTGATATCGGAAGGAGACCGCTGTAGCACTGGCTTTGCGAGGTGCTCTTGTCATCATTGCCTGCAGGGACGAGGAAAAAGCAAGAAAGGCACAATATGAATGTCCTTCACATGGAGGTGGACCTGACCAATGAGAAGTCCATACGAGAGTCCAGCAAAACCTTTTTACAGCAGGAGAAGCAGCTAGATATTCTGATCAATAATACAGGTTTTACTCATTATGTGTTCCACCCCACTTGTAATGTTCTTTACGGGCACTTTCTTGTCCAAAGTTGACAATGTCAGTTATTGTCATGGTTATGCAACTTAAAGCCATTAATGTCTACATACAGTGCCTTGCAAAAGTATTCGGACCCCTTGAACTTTTCGACCTTTTGCCACATTTCAGGCTTCAAACATAAAGATATAAAACTGTAATTTTTTGTGAAGAATCAACAAGTGGGACACAATCATGAAGTGGAATGAAATTTATTGGATATTTCAAACTTTTTTAACAAATAAAAAACTGAAAAATTGGGCGTGCAAAATTATTCAGCCCCCTTAAGTTAATACTTTGTAGCGCCACCTTTTGCTGCGATTACAGCTGTAAGTCGCTTGGGGTATGTCTCTATCAGTTTTGCACATGGAGAGACTGAAATTTTTGCCCATTCCTCCTTGCAAAATAGCTCGAGCTCAGTGAGGTTGGATGGAGAGCGTTTGTGAACAGCAGTTTTCAGTTCTTTCCACAGATTCTTGATTGGATTCAGGTCTGGACTTTGGCTTGGCCATTCTAACACCTGGATATGTTTATTTGTGAACCATTCCATTGTAGATTTTGCTTTATGTTTTGGATCATTGTCTTGTTGGAAGACAAATCTCCGTCCCAGTCTCAGGTCTTTTGCAGACTCCATCAGGTTTTCTTCCAGAATGGTCCTGTATTTGGCTCCATCCATCTTCCCATCAATTTTAACCATCTTCCCTGTCCCTGCTGAAGAAAAGCAGGCCCAAAGCATGATGCTGCCACTGCCATGTTTGACAGTGGGGATGGTGTGTTAAGGGTGATGAGCTGTGTTGCTTTTACGCCAAACATAACGTTTTGCATTGTTGCCAAAAAGTTCGATTTTGGTTTCATCTGACCAGAGCACCTTCTTCCACATGTTTGTGTGTCTCCCAGGTGGCTTGTGGCAAACTTTAAATTACACTTTTTATGGATATCTTTAAGAAATGGCTTTCTTCTTGCCACTCTTCCATAAAGGCCAGATTTGTACAGTATACGACTGATTGTTGTCCTATGGACAGAGTCTCCCACCTCAGCTGTAGATCTCTGCAGTTCATCCAGAGTGATCATGGGCCTCTTGGCTGCATCTCTGATCAGTCTTCTCCTTGTATGAGCTGAAAGTTTAGAGGGACGGCCAGGTCTTGGTAGATTTGCAGTGGTCTGATACTCCTTCCATTTCAATATTATCGCTTGCACAGTGCTCCTTGGGATGTTTAAAGCTTGGGAAATCTTTCTGTATCCAAATCCGGCTTTAAACTTCTCCACAACAGTATCTCGGACCTGCCTGGTGTGTTCCTTGTTCTTCATGATGCTCTCTGTGCTTTAAACGGACCTCTGAGACTATCACAGAGCAGGTGCATTTATACGGAGACTTGATTACACACAGGTGGATTCTATTTATCATCATTAGTCATTTAGGTCAACACTGGATCATTCAGAGATCCTCACTGAACTTCTGGAGAGAGTTTGCTGCACTGAAAGTAAAGGGGCTGAATAATTTAGCATGCCCAATTTTTCAGTTTTTTATTTGTTAAAAAAGTTTGAAATATCCAATAAATTTCGTTCCACTTCATGATTGTTCAAAAGTTCAAGGGGTCCGAATACTTTCGCAAGGCACTGTATTAATGAATAGGTCTAAATGGATCTATTAATTGACTCTGTACTCACTCTCAGGCATGCCCAGCATTTTGGAATGGACAGATGACAACTTCTCCATGTGCTTTGGTGTGAACCATCTGGGCCACTTTTTAATAACCAACCTCCTCCTCCAGTGGCCAAAAGAGAGCTTGCCCAGCAGGGTCATTGTGCTCACCTGCTCCAGCTACAAGTACCAGAAACTGGACTTTCAGGATCTCAACTACAACCTGTTCCCGTTTTTCACCTAATGTCGCAGTAAATTGGTCAATATTTACTTTACACAGGAGCTAGCTCACATGATGGAGGGCAAAGTAGTGACTGCGTATGCGGTTGTGTATAGTCTGACTCTGTCATTGCACAAATAGATTCTCACTTTTGCACTCTGATGTTTGTCTTCCTCTCCTGTCTCATTCAGGATACGTTCAGAGTAACTGGACCTGCCATTTCTCGGTTTTGTTCTGGATCCTGGTGCAAGTGGTGATACTCATGTTTTTTGTGTCATGCAAGTCTGGGGCACAGACAGGTTGAGTATTGCACCGTATTAGATGAGGTTCTCCCACACAATGGAGGATACTTTGCTGACTGACAGCCGGCCCCTCTTCGAGACTTCGCTAGAGATCCTGGAGTAGCAAAAAACATTGCGAGGCCAATGAGAGAATAGTTAAATTGGCCTAAAGCCACCAATATTGTTTGCATGTTCGATTAGGATTTTTATGTTATTTATTTATGGAACAGTGTGATTTGTAAGAATGTGATTTTTATGATTGTCTGTTAATTATGATAGAGTATGATTTTTGATTTATTTGATGATGACTGACATACTTGGGTTATTAAACATGCAGTATTGCAATGCCTACATTTTCATTAACCATATTAATTAGTGAAGACGGTATATAGGTCAACACAAAAAAATCCATTTAACAAGACGAGGGTGGCAAAGCAAATTAATCAAAGCCTGATGGCACACAAAGCTAGCAGCAATACAATCATGACATTTCAAAAGTTGTTGCAAAAAGTTTCAAGTGTTAACTGTTCAAACTAAATGGGTTTTAAATATTATTTTTTTGGTGGCATAAGCCTTTTAAGGGTTTTGCATTTTAAGTGGTCTATCCTTTCCCTTTACTACACTTATAAAATCATAATAAAATCACATTTCCCACTTTCTGAATAGAGCCTTTCTATGACCTTTCCAGTTATGATTAATGTATAAAGATGTTTTAAAAATCATTTTATAGAGGGAATGAATAGGTTTCATGATACACTCACTGGGCACTTTATTAGGTACACCAGTACATCTACTTATTCATGCGATCTAATCAGCCAATTGTGTGTCAGCGGTGAAATGTATGAAATCATTCAGATGCGGGTCAGGAGTTTCAGTTAATGTTCACATCAATTATAAGAATGGGGAAAAAATGTGAACTCAGTGATCTAGAACATGGCATGATTGTTGCTGCCAGATGGACTGGTTTGAGTATTTCTGTAACTGCTGAGTTTCCCACACAACAGTCTCTAGTGTAGAGAATGGTGCAAAAAAAACCTTGTTGATTAGAGAGGTCAATGGAGAATAGCTTCAGATAACCCCACTGTACAATTATAGTGAGCAGAATAGCATCTCAGAATGCACAACATGTCAAACCTTGAGGCGGATGAGCTACAATAGCAGAATACCACATTGAGTTCCACTTCTGTCAGCCAAGAACAGAAAACTGAGGCTAGAGTGGGCCTACCATTTGTGTACCTCAGCAGAAATCCAGATTTGTCAGACCAGGTGATGTTTTTCCAACAGTCTACGGTACAGTTTTGTACCTCGGCACAAATCCAGATTTGTCAGACCAGGCAATGTTTTTCCAATCATATACTGTACAGTTTTGGTGAGCCTGTGCTCACTGCAGCCTCAGTTTCCTAATCTTACCTGACAGCAGTGGTACCCGGAGGGGTCTTCTGCTGTTGCCTATCCGCCTCAACGTTCTACATGCTGTATATTCAGAAAAGATTTTCTTCATAGAACTATTGTAACACGTGTTTATTTGGGATACTGCCACTTTCCTGTCAGCTTGGACCATTCTCCTCTTACCTCTGTCATTAAAAATACTTTTTAGCCCACAGAACTTCCGCTAGCTGGATGTTTTTTTGCACCATTCTCTTGACACTCTAAAGACTGTTATGTGTGAAAATCCCAGGAGATCAGCAGTTACAGAAATACTCAAACCAGCCTGTGTGGCACCAACACTTATGCAAATCACTGAGATTACATTTTCCCCCCCAATCTGATGGCGAACATTAACTGAAGCTCCTGACCCATATCTGCATGTTTTTATACATTACACTGCTACTGATTGACTGATTAGATAATCACATAAGTAGATGTACAGGTGTACCTAATAAAGTGGCCAGCGAGTGTATATTTTACATTATACATGCAGTATACAGTACATGCATTATACTTAGTGTACAAATGTTCACTACAGAAAAGTCAATGGCTTTTGATATTTTATTCATCCATTCTGGTTTCCCATGACCGTGGGAACCATGTAAAAAATATATTGCTCATCAATTTTGAAGAAACATGAACAAGATTCTTCAGTATTTAAATAATCTAATTTATTCATAATTTTTGAACACATTTGCGTAAGTCAGGGAAACACAGAGCATGTTTTAGAACCGAGCAATAACAAGAGTAAGAATTATCGGATATCAAAGAGAATATTTTATCTCATACAGAAAAACAAAACTAAAAGAGGGCTACTGTGAGAAGACTCAACTTCAGAGAAACTATTCAGTTCCGTTTCCATTTAGATCAATGATATGAGTGGGGTGGAAACAGTCCTGTTCGAAAACAGATGGGGTTGTTGGTGCAAGTGGAATTACTGTGGATGTTGCTTCTATTTGAACTGTTTGTCATGAAAGGAAGATAAAAGTTTGAAACAATACATGATTTTAATGGCCATTCAGTAATGAGCATCTGCAAAGCACAGTATGATGTCACTGCCGGTAGACTTAAGGAGATATTCTGAAATATTAGTGATCACATGCATACAGTAATTATTACTAATATTGCGAGCGCTTCTCTGAAGTCAAGCAGTCACATACAAATGAGTAATCTTATATTAATTTATATAAATATCAGTCATTGACAACAATGAACTTAATACAAAAGCATGCTGTAGAAATATCACCATTTCCATAGTCTTAATATCATCAACATTTTCATAGTTATAATTTTAATTATTAACACTGCTATTGTCAGCATCATCTTGGGACAAAAATATTATATGCACTTAAAGCTGATCAAACAAATAAGAGAAAGGTTAAGGGAAATCAGCAATCAATAGAAAAAATTAAATCAAAACAAGAAATAACACCAAACCTAGTGTTCAAGTGACTCTCATGCAAAGAAATTCCAGCTGAAATGCAAGTAAACTGTAGTTTCAATACAGTGAGTCCTGTTTTGATTGTGATGTGCACTTTCACTCATTATCATGTTTATTTTCATTACTAAACACAGAGAACTGTACACCTTTTTACATGCTGCTTTTTTGTTGTTGTCTTTTTGTTAAGGGAGTGGACAAGTGTGGGACTTTGATCACTCTTATAAACACAGGTGCAGTATTGGATCACTTTTCGTCTCAGACAAAACACAAGAAAAAACTTCAAAGAATGAGACAACCTTATTAGAAGCAGAATACCGGCGCATAAACACATATCCATGTGCCTCATGGGGTCACTATTCTCCAAGATAAATATGTAATTTTTTCTTTAAAGATCTCGAGGCGCTTTAGCCGGCTTAGTTTCTTTCAAATAATAACAACAATAAAAACGTCAGTAGTCATCACCGATATTACATGTGGCTACTACTCAGTGCACAACAGTGTGTAATGCACATGAAATTAAGAAACGCGTAAGAAGTTGAGAAAATCAAATAAACAAATACGACCTGAGGACGCAAACAGCATATGAGCCTCCGGGGTCATTCCATTCACATTAGTTACATGACCATTCAGTTCACCACAATTACAACCTCCATCACTTCAAAAGTAGACTGACACTAGCATAGAGTTGCATGAGGTGTAATGTGTTAAGCTCCGTTTCAGATACACTTCACATTAGGAACATTCCTTTGTTCAACAACTTTTCGCCATCATCTGAAATATAAAACTATTGGGGGTAGGGGGTGTTCGGCTGTTTGGCCCCGTTTCGTGGCAGGTCCACTGGGAAAAGTCCCAGTTCTCCCTATGGACAGTCCGCCCCTGCTTTGCTAGTATGCTAGTAAGTATGTTACTAAAGATCTTAAGTAAATCAAGCAGGTACGGTTTATGCCAAATTTCCCAAATTCAACTGATATTTTATGCTGTCCAGTAACTCTAAGCCTAAACTATGAATACATATTACCGGTACACAGTAAAAATACAGTTGCCACCTTTTGAAACAGAATTCCTCAACTAAAGATGTCTTTCCTTAGGCAGAATGTGAAGACATACAAAACACATTAATGATGAGTCATCTGGTACAACGGTTCACCTATAATGGTTGCATTTCCGTTGAGGTATGAATAAAGTTTGATTTAATCTTTCAAGCTGAAGACAAACTGCAAGAGGCAAGAGCCTTCCTAACACATCTATCCACTGGCTTAGCCAAAGAAATAATAATAAAAAAAAAAAGTTTTGAAAACCTCTCATATTGCAACACTACCAATGACATTTAACACTAACATTTTAATCGGTGTCACATAAGAGACGAAACAGTTACAAAATCTATTGTGGCTTTTTCCAAGAACCAATGATTGTTTATCTAATAAGCCAGTAAAGAGTAATTTATCTGGGCATACTAAAGATGCTCAATTATTCCAAATCTGTTGCAATGATTGAAAGAAATAAATATAAATGTAAAAACCGGAAGGCCCCAAATTAAGTTCTTAATCAGGCTCTGCCCCATACAGTCATATAGATGGATTGAATGTCCAGAAATGTTTTAACACACATGGACAGATGCATTTGTTGTATGCGAGCTTGAGCTTTCAACCATGAAACAAATCAAGAAGCCTGTACATTAATGGTAACCATATTTATCTCTCCAAATCACTGTAGAAACGGTCGCTGTTGGATATATTGGAAAATTCATGCTCTCAGAAACAAAAGTCTTACATAAATTAAAAATCATGGGAATTCAGAATATGAATGGTAAAAGTGACACATAAAACTGCTTTTGTGATAATACTAATGACAATATTAATCATAATAATAACATCAAAAATCTACATACTGTAAATGAGGACGGCGAATCAGTGGAAAAAAGGTCGTTACTGAGACTGGAAAGGACAGAAAGCATGACGTTTCACGGGTGACTTGCGGCCTTTATTAATCAAAGACTGTCCCACTCCACACAGTCTCAGCACAGGTGTAAAAGATACAGGGTGAGGGACTGGGAGGGAGGGGTAAAGTTGATAGGGCGATGAGATAGAGGACAATGCACAAAAGTGATTGGCAGGTGACATGATTGACAGGCAAGGAGGCGGTGCCCAGTGTGGGAGGGTCAGGCACTGCAGACTCACAGCCACCCATCACTGTACTCCCTCTCTTTCTCTCTCTCTCTCTGCATTTCAGACTGGGCACTCTGGTTAGATGTGGCTACAATTAGCCCAACCTGTGGAAAAATATTGTTAAAAATGTTTCTTTTCTAATTAAAGCTTACAACAAAATAAGTTAAAAGAAGTGCCATGAAATTAGCAGACAATTATCAGAGATATGCATGAACATATGAGTATAGGGGAAACAAGGGCTAGTTGTGACTAGGGCCATTTCGCACAACTGTGTCACATTAAAACATATGTCATAGTTTTCAGATATCTCCATTTCCCCTGTTCACAACACTATAATTAGAAAATGGCATTTTCAAATGCATCCAATAGGGAAGGCTTTCTTTGCAAAGTTCCGTTTTCACAGTCAAAAACAGCATATCAGTATGGATTAGACGGAAGACCAAAACGTAGAGAAAGAAGAAAAACGAACTAGTGTGGATGTGGCCTAATATTAGCTGGGTAAACAAGAGAACAAAATAAAACCATACTAGCAAGGCTCAAGTTCTTAAAGAAAATAGAATTTTTAAGTTGCTTTAAATGTAATTGTATACAGTTCTATTACAATATTTGTGGAAAAAACAATAGTTTATTATTTTAGCATGTTAGCTTTTCTATTTTTGCTGTTCTTTGAATCTTTTAGTGTTTTATTTATATGCTTTTTGTGAAAGCATATACATGCATATAAATACACATACAGGTATGTGGTGGAATATGGCTTTTTGCACATTTAAAGCAATTTAAAATTAATAAAATTGTTCTTCTCAAATCGGTGTCAAAACGGCAGATTTCCATTAAGACAAGTCACCCCATACAATGACAATACGCCCCTCTATAGGTTAATGTGCATTAAATTAATGTTTATCTTCCTGGGCAATAACAGTGGAAATGGTCAATAGGTTTTAAAAATAAACCTTAAAAAAAGTTTTAAAAATAAACCTACCATGAAAAATATTTACTGGAACAAGAAGTGTTGTATATAAGCAGTACCAAGCAGTGTATCATCATGAGTAGCATTATTTTTTAAAAACTAATATTAAATCGTATTTTACAACTTTATGAGAGGATGTACCTTCACTGCAGAGGGGCGGCAGGAGCTCCCGAACAGTGGAAATGGACATTCTGCCATTTGGCCTCCCGGCGATGCCACACCCTCGTCTCTTCTGATTGACTGCTGCGCGGCCGGCCCTGCACATCCACGTACTGTGTGAGACGGATGTAGGCGATGCAGGCTGCATCCTCTCCGATCAGGTGAACATGAGGGTTCAGGATGGTAGTGTGGATGGGCTTACTATTCTTAGACAGCACTGGAATGGCACGAGACAGTTATCAGGATATCAGAATATAAATACAGGGTAATATTTTTGAAGTTCTACTATACAGACATAATATATGTAAAAAATCTAAACATTGCCATGTACCAACAGTAACATGTAATGATTTGGGGAATACCTAAATTCAAACTAACAGCAATATCTGTCTATAAGCATTTTCAACTTGTAAATACACTCACTAAGCACTTTATTATGAACATTATGGTCCTAATAAATTGCCCAATGTGGTCTTCTGCTATTGTAGCCCATCCGCCTCAAAGTTTGACATGTTGTGCATTCTGAGATGCCATTCCGCTCACTACAATTGTACAGAGTGGTTATCTGAGTTACCGAAGCCTTTCTGTCAGCTCGAACCAGTCTGGCCATTCTCTGTTGACCTCTATCATCAACAAGGCATTTCCGTCTGCAGAACTACCGCTCACTGGAGGTTTCTTGTTTTTGACACCATTCTGAGTAAACTCTAGACTAGAGACTGTAGTGCGTGAAAATCCCAGGAGATCAGTAGTTACAGAAATACTCAAACCAGCCAGTCACCAACAATCATGCCACGGTCAAAATCACCAAGATCACATTTTCCCCCTTTCTGATGGTTGACGTGAACATCAACTAAAGCTCCTGACCAGTATATGCGTGATTTTATTCATTGAACTGCTGCCAAACGATTGTTTGATTAGATAATTGCATGAATAAGTAGGTGTACAGGCGTTCCTAATACAGTGCTTAGTGAGTGTACATCAGTGATCAAGACATAAATTAAATTGCATATGGAAAAAGAAAAAAGAAAACAGAATAACTGAATACTCTATTTGAGGTTCTGAAGGAATAATAAAACATTCTGGTTCTGAAGTTAAGATACTGTGTCTGTAATTTACTATTTCTACTCCACTCACAGTTTTCAAAGTAAAATCTGTGGAAGTCCATGCCCTCCACCAGGTTTCCCAAGGCCTCTGGCTCAAAACAGGTGAGTCCAGGGTCACAGATTTTACTAGAAAGAATTGAAGCCAAGTTTTAGTATCACATTATTTATTTACTCTCTATTTGGGTTAAAAAACCTCCCAATTTCACAATTAGATGCACACACATAAGTGACTTACGCATAGGCTTCAAAGTCACCATTGTTGATGGCCTCAATTAGCTGTTCGGTGATTTTGATAATCTCCTGTTTGCGTACTATGGAAGTGTAAAAAAAGAAGTACATTTAACAAAACTCACAGTATTAACGTACATACAGAAAACCATTAATGGTATGCAAATTTATATCTTTTAAAGCACACAAACATTTGGTCTGCAGGTTATTTATTTCTAATATCTGTGCCGTTTTGCATTAATTCACACAAGCTGCAGCATTAAACAAGGCAAGCGCACGCAAATAAAAAAACAGGTTGTCTGAAAACCACCCAGATTTCAGCCACCTATACTACTTGCCCTCACACACATCACTTCCTTTCCAGTTCTGTTAGTCACAGGCCTCTGAAACCACACTTAAAATAACTGAAGGGTAAAATACAATTCAATCACCACAAATTTAATCACCAAATTTCATTTGGTGGTGCTAGTGGCACAAAGATTACACACCTTTAAAATCCACACAGTACGCTCAATACGCTTGTTAGTCCACTAGCATCATTGCCGCCTTTCTACAGGTCACTCCTAGGTTAATAAACCTCATGCATTGTGCCAGTAATGCTAGCAGAAATGCTGACATTGGATATTGTACTCACAATGTGCTGACGGCAGGGGTCTGGAAGATTTTTGGGAAGGGGAGGGGTAGGATGGGTCAGATACAGGGCCAGGGGCAGTAAGGGGTCTGCTGTGCGCTGATGATTCACTGTCTGTCTGGGGGGCTGAACTTCTGCGCACACTACTTACAAGATCAGTCAAACGTGACACTGGAGTTTGGCGATGAATAATTACCGAAACAGAAGAACGGAAAAAAGATGATGAACATGGATGAACAGACTTGTTGGACAATGAATTAAGAATGGGCGATGAGTATGTTAAAGCAAAAGCATTAGAGAAGTGCTGTTGATGAAGATTTGATGAAAGATTACTTGTCTTGTTGATGAAGACAATTTTCTTTAAAGTCAACGTGAAATAAAAATTGACCCTACTTTCCTGTGATGATGTGTTTTCTATTGAAACAGGAAATTGGGACGGGACATATCGATAGCCTAGTCCCATTGATAGGATTTAGTTATGTCATAGCTATGAACCGTGATTTGCAACTTTGCTATTGCTAGTCATTGGCAGATGGAATTAGGGGAGGGACATTCTATTCCTAGAGAATATTTAATTAGAACAAAATGTGAAGAATGCAAGACAAATCATCAATATTTTGGTACATTTTATTGCAGGAGGAAGACTATCATTTATATGCTAAAAGATAATTTTATCAACTTTTAAGACTACATCAAAGACTATTAAATAGAGATGGCCCACTTCTATTAAAATGAATGGGAGAAATTGGAACGGTCAACGGATGTAGAAACGAAGTCCCTCCTTACAGGTAAAATAGCCAATCACCTTTTAGATACAGACATCGCCTGTCAATCAATTCAAGAATGTGCTTGCGCATTAGCTATACAAGCCGGGAAAATTTAAATTTTATCGTAATCTGAGGTAAAGAAGAACAATTTATGATTTAATGATGTAGGAATTTACTGCTGATTTGAAATGTTCTTTGATCGTAATCTTTACAAACCATTTTGGAGATTTCAGTCTTTCCCCATTCAAGTAGATAAGCACTGCTCTTGTGTGCCGCTTGTTTACATAGAAAAATAGTTGTTCGAGAGATGGCCGCCGAGTGGATTGACTAGCAAGAAAGATGGCCTCAAAGCTAACCAACATGAACTAAAACTCCAATTCTGATTTCATGGGGTCTAAAATACATGTTTCTGGTCAGGATTCATTGGCGCACCTTATTAAAAAAACAAAAAACAAACATTCTGCCTCTAAAATGATGGCAGATATTACAATTCCTCTTAAGCTCCATAAACAGATGCAGCAACTTTATCACTTCATGTTGCTCGTCCATGTACTGTGAAAACGCTAGTGGGTGTTCCTACTGCTGTCGCTCTAAAGTTATTAGTGGACTGCACGTCTGGCCATATCTCTTGAAAATCATAAAAATTAGACATATTTGCTGGTAAAATTGAACATTTTATTTCAAACTTGAAACAAAGTAAAATTAAGATTCTGCAGGGAAGAGTGTTTTTATATAAACTGCAGCAGTCCTCTTTGCATTATATGATTAACAAGATGAACAATCTAACAATGTAGGAATCAAACTGACTCAGACTGCTAACAATTGTAATTTTATTTCATCCATGTTGTTGCAGACGAATCATACAGAAGAGAAACAGAAACAGCTCACATAAACGTTAAATTCTCTTCCTTTCCTGCACTCGACTCCAGTATCACACAGAAGATGGATGATGTGAGTTCCACTGAAACACTCTTCACTCCTATTGGTTGTCACCCCTAAAAATCGCTCCTAATTTGCATACATTTAAACATCTCAACTTTCTCAAGTCACTGGACATGTCCACATCTAGACACAGAGTTCGCTGTCGCTTGTATCGCCGCAAGTAGCCAACTCACATTGAAAAGGAACGAGATCAAGTCGCATGTGTGCTTTAGTTTTTTTTAACACCTCCCCTACAACCATTTGCAAATATAACAAAATATTTGACGATTGACACTTTATATCGTTGCCACGATATACACTGCATTGAGAAAGTATTCAGACCCCTTCATTTTTTTTCACATTTTGTTATGTTGCAGCCTTATGCGAAAATGCTTTATAAAAAAAGTCACATCAATCTACACTTTATACCCCATAATGACAAACCAAAATCAGATTTTTGATAACTATGCAAACTTATTAAAAAGAAAAAACTGAAATTTCACATTGAATAAATATTCAGACCCTTTGCTATGACACATGAAATTTAGCTCAGATGCATCCCATTTCTCTGGATCATCTTTGAGATGTTTCTACACATTGACTGAAGTACACCTGTGGCAAATTCAATTGATTGGAGATGATTTGGAAAGGCACACACCTGTCTGTATAAGCTCTCACAGCTGAAAATGCATATCGGAGCAAAATCCAAGCCATGATGTCAAAGGAACTGCCTGCAGAGCTCAGAGACAGGATTGTGTCGCGGCACAGATCTGGGGAAGGCTACAAAATGTTTAGGCAGCATTGAAGTTTCCCAAGAGCACAGCGGCCGCCATAATTCTTAAATGGATGTTTGGAACAACCAGGACTCTTCCTAGAGCTGGCCACCCGGCCAAAACTGAGCAATTGGGGGAGAAAGACCTTGATAAGAGAGGGGATCAAGAACCCGATGGTCATTCGGGATGAGCTACAGAGATCATGTGTGGAGATGGGAGAAACTTGCAGAAGGACAACCATCACTGCTACACTCCACCAATCCAGGCTTTATGGCAGAGTGGCCAGACGGAAGCCTCTCCTTAGTGCAAGACACAAAATAAGCACCTAAAGGACTCTCAGACTGTGAGAAACAAGATTTTCTGGTCTGATGAAACAAAGATTGAACTGTTTGGCCTCAATTCCAAGTGTTTTGTCTTGAGGAAACCAGGTACTGCTCATCACCTGTGAAATAACACCCCAACGGTGAAGCATGGTGGTGGTAGCAGCATCATGCTGTGGGGGTGTTTTTCAGCAGCAGGGACTGGTCAGGGTTGAAGGAAAGCTGAACGCAGCAAAATACAGAGATATCCTTAATGAAAACCTGGTCCAGAGAGCTCAGGACCTCAGACTGGGCCAAAAGTTCACCTTCCAACAGGACAATGACCCTAAGCACACAGCCAAGACAACACAAGTGTGGCAACTCTGTGAATGTCCTCGAGTGGCCCAGCAGAGCCGACTTGAACCCAATCAAACATCTCCTGAGACACCTGAAAATGGCTGTCCACCAACAGTCCCCATCCATCCTGACAGAGCTTGAGAAGATCTGCAGAGAAGAAAGGCAGAAAATCCCCAAATCCAGGTGTACTAACTTGTCGCATCATAAATTTGCAAAGATATCAAATATCTGGTTTTGCTTTGTCATTATGGGGTATGGAATGTAGATTGATGTGAAAATAAATAATAATTTAAAGCATTTTTGCATAAGGCTGAAAATTAAGAAAATGTGAAAACAAAATTAAGTGGTCTGAATACTTTCTGAATGCACTGTATATCATCATATCGCCCTGCATTAATTAAGTCATTGTCACTTCGTGCAAACACGAGTTTAAACTTATATTTAAATATCATTATACAGTAGACTGTGCTTCATTCACAAAACTACTATTTGCCATTAACATAGGGCTTTTACTGCCCGAGAAAAGCAGGCTGTAATCTGAATTTCATTTAAAAGAGATGCTTGTGTCCATTTTCTATTGACCATGGCAGCAGGGATTTAACAAATGATAATGAAATGATTGAGAAGTGTTATTGATAAAGCATATACAGTTTTATGCAAAAGTTTGTGCACCCCTCTGATGCTGCATGATAATTTGTCTTTTTAAGAAAAGATCATAGTGATATGCCATTCAGTTGCAGAGAAATTAGCTACCACCTCCAAAGAGCTCCAAAAACATCTGGCTGCTGATGGTGTCGTTGTACATCGTTCCACATTCCACGCACCTTGCATAAGGAACAGCTCAATGGAAGGGTGTTACGGAAAAAGCCTTTTCTGCGTACTGTCAACAAGCAGAGTCGTTTGAGGTATGCAAAGGCTCATCTGGACAAGACAGAATTATTTAGGAATAATATGCAGTGAACAGGTGAAACTAAGACAGTTATTTGGTCACAACCAAAATGGCGGAAAAAGAACACAGCGTTGCAGGAAAAGAATCTAGTCCCTACTGTAAAATTTGGTGGAGGGTCCATCATGCTATGGGACTGTGTGACAAGCACAGGTACTGGAAATCTTGTCAAAGTTGAGGGTTGCATGGATTCCACTCAGTATCAGCAGATTCTTAAGAATGTTCAAGAATCAGTCAAGAGGTTGAAGTTATGCCGGGGTTGGTGTTTTCAGCAGGACAATGATCCAAAGCATTGTTCCAAATCTTCCAAGGAATTCATGCACAGACACAGATACAATGTTCTAGAATGGCCATCCCAGTCCCCAGACATGAAAATCATCGTAAATCTATGGAATGATGCTATCCACGCCCGAAAACCATCAAAGCTGACTGAACTGGAGACATTTTGCAAGGAAGAATGGTCCAAAATACCTGTAGCCAGAATTCAGAAATCAGTGTCTATAAGAAGCGACTACAGGCTGTTATTTCAGCAAAAAGAGGCTCTACTAAATAATGATGTGATAATTCAATTGAGTTGCCCACATTTTTGCACCTTTCTGTTTTTGTTATGACTCACATTGTGTTGTTTCTGTTGATTCAATAAATGTTATTTCAGAACTGAAATGTTACTCTTTCCATAAGGTATAAATTATATCCAAATGAAGTTGCTGCTTTAAAAGACCAGCAGATTATAAACTGAAATTATGATAATTATCAGGGCTGCCCAAACTTTTGCATAAAACTGAATTCAGATGCACTGTCTCTATCACAATTGTAGAATGATGCTGAACCAACACACACACAGCACATGCAAATAAACACTGCTTTTACCAGGTGCAATTCATTCTTTGTGAATTCCCCCCTAAATTATCTGACACTTGTTGCTCGTATATTGGTCCTTCAAGGACTTACTTTGTATGGGAATGTTGGGGGTTTGGGGAGTGGAGGGGGCAGACACAACAGATGGAGTGGTAGTGTTTCCCCCCTCAGCATCAGATGTGGGCACTGAACCACGGCGTACCACACCCAGTAGATCGGTGAACTTTGTGGCAGCTGTTGGGCCAAAATCAAGCAGGACAAAAATAACAGAGTGGAATAAAGCTTAGAAGAGAATACAGGGGGGGGCAGGGATATCCATCCTGTTTGTGGTGGCATTAATGAAATAGTTCACCTAAAAATAATAATTCTGTCAGCATTTAATCCATTATTCTTTCATTGCCTTTTTATTTTTTTTTAACTTTAAAGCTGTGATGAAGAGAAAGATTTTCAGTGCTTTTCAGCTTCAGAAGACATGGAATATTAACATACGAGTCATATGGACTAATCTTATTTTATTTATTTTCATTTTTGTCAGGCCGTGGTCACTATATGCTTTCAATTCTTATAAGTTAAGAGAGTAAATGATGACAAAAGTTTCATTTTAGTGTGAACAACTATAAATAAATACAGAGAAACAACCAGAGACTGGTTAATTGGTCATAGACATTAGAAAACCAAAATGATTAGTTTTGATTAAAAACAATGACTCATCTGTTAACCAGTGAGAACAGGGAGTGGTATTAATCCTGTGGCCTTTATGAAAATTATGACTGGGTAATCCCCATGGAACATATTTAGTCAGTTAATAGACTCTAATAGAGATCTTTTTGGTGCACAGTGCTAATCTGATTTACATAAATACTTGCATACACAAGGGGACAACTTGATAGCGGGTGAAATGCATGAGGTCATGACAGTCAGATGGCACTTACGGAAGACTGTGGGGGAGGGGCCTGATGGTGTGTGGTTGGGTTCAGGCTGTGTACTGGGGTTTGACTGAACTGAACTGTTATCTACAACCTTTCCTGTGACATGCCCACCCCAACAGGGCACAGAGCGAGACAGAGAGAGAGAGAGATGGGAGACAGAGAGCATGGGTCAAACGGACGTCAATTGCTCAATCCTATTTTAAAGATTTTGCCGCCACTCAACTCCTAGGTTTTCCAGAAAGAGCCAGATGTCTTCGCATCTTCATGTGAAGTGTGGTTTCATTTCATATGTGCATTTTCTACATTGAATTCTTTGCATTTGAGAAAATAATGGGTAGAAATGAATGAAACGATATGGTTCAAAACAAGTAAGGCTCTATACTACGGATGCTGTCAATTCACAAAGACAATAATTTTGACTTGTAATTTCTAATATAGCTCATTGTATTTACATTAATGCTCTTAAAATAGAAGCCTATTGGGGAATTAAACAGTATTTAAAACCACTTCCATACAAAAAATGGGAGTTTTGAGTTGTAAAGCCAAATAGTCCTAGTAATAGTTATGAAACTACAGTTTCAGGTGAATTAACTTTTAGTTATGCTCAGATGTCAATGCTGATGTAACTGCTGTAGATGGTGGTCCATTTCTGGTATTCTTGTGAGTAAAATGCTCAAGTTTTGAGACCTTACATTGTCATGAGATTAAACATTGGATATAGCTTTGCACAGACAGTAAGCAACTTTATCACATTAGTGTCAAATTAGTCTTGCATAGTCATACCTTTGACTAAATCGGTAAATGTCTGGACTGCATTTTAGCTAAATTCACAGACAAAACTAAGAAAACAAAGCAGAATATGCAGTTCTGCTTGTGGATATCTGCTTTACTTGTTACTTAGTCCCTCAAACGACACTCTGATTGTCTTTAAAAGATTTGATGTCACAAAAATGGCAAACTTTGACAAATCCAGCAATAATTTTATCCTCAAAACCGCTCGGAACTTTGTAAACCCAACTCTACAACTTTAATGACTCTTGAAAATAGAACCCTTACAATTCATATACATGTACTATTAAAGTGTACTAAAACCAAGCTGATGAGTTACAGCGTGTCAGAAATTTTACATTTGTGAATGCTTAGATTTGCTAATAATTAGACTTTCAAGACTTTAGCATTGACATCCATAAGTGCATTAACATAAATGCAATATTCTGTTTTGTCTTTACAAACAAGTCAACAAGGAACAAAGTTAAAAAATAAATTATCTTTTGTAATCAACAGTCTATATATATATAACATAAGTGCCATTCATTTAGCTCAACTTGTACTGAACTCCTTTAATCAAACAGCACATTGACTAATGGAAAATAATGCAATTGAACAACACTAACCAAAGCCTGAATAAAGAAAAAAAATTCATAATGAATGAGAAAAATGAACAACACGAGGATCATGAAAAGCATGCTAACAGGTTTCAAATAACAGCATGTTGCTTCTCAGCACATTCAAAAGTTAAAACTTAACCCTGCCGTAAGAATAAACATCCCAACCACTAAAATGACTGGTTTTCACAGTCATTCCATACACTGCCTCTATTCCAATAACTGTTATTCAAACTGAATTCCTTTAAGTAGAGGTACCACATTGGCAGTTATAAAGCTAACCCAATGCCACAGTTGTCTCACAATAATTCAGGCAGCCAGATATTTCCTAACACCACCTAAAAGAACGACACACACACCCTTCTCACCGTATCTTTTGTTTGATCACTAAAGTCATCATCATGCTCCTGTCATGCACACTGTCTGCCCAGAAATTTGGCGGCAAGTCTCTCCTCACATACACTCACAAACACATGCTCTAAAATAGTCAGTCTCTGTTTCTCGCAGAGGTTAATTTTATCACAAGATGCCCTTGCCTTCTGGGGTAGAGAGATCTGACACAGACACAGATAGTAGGAGTGACATCAATCCAGAGCACAGTTTATGATCCCAGAAGTGCACAGAAATTGCCCAGGTTAACATTAAAGGACCATGACACTTTAAAGATCTGTGTATGGGTCATTTTCAATAAGGGTAATTTTTGACTACTTAAAAGCTTTTGTTAGAAACGTCTGTTATGAAGCTATGTGTCATCAATTTTAAAACATTTACCACATGTCCTAGAATAAAGATCTGATCATGACCTTGATCAGCTTTCTGGATTTTAGTGTAGTGTGTGATGGTAATGACGTTTCAGTTTTTGGAGAAAAGTTAGCTAACAGTCAATTAACTCTGAATTTATAAAAATGATGACTGTCAATTTATAAATGTTTTATCTAATTAACTACATGACATGCCAATTATTATTTGAATGAATTGCATTTGAATATTTGCTTAGAAAAAGTGCCCAAATAAAGATAATTCACTATAAACAATAAACAATTCAAATATAAAAATAATAAATATAATATGTAGGGCCTATCATAAATATAATAATTGCATTAATTATAATAATTGCATATTACATTATTGTGGTGGATGAGTAAATCATTGATTACACAATATAAAAAGTGGCTTTAAAAGTCATGATATTGTTTGTTTTATTCCTATTTTATTGAACAAGCCTACAGTCAACAGCAATTCACTTGGCAGTTGAGTTTGTCAATCCGACAGCAGCCGTTGCTTAAAAATGCACATAACTTCTTGAAAGCAGATATTTGTGCACATTTTGGTTTTTACTAAGATAAGTAGAAAAATTAGCTTGATAAAAAATATGCTATGTGCAAGACATGTCGAAGCAAGATTAAATACTTCGGCAACACAACAAATATGAGGAATCACATCTCCCTTTTTCACACAGAGCTGAAGTTAGCAGCAACCATGCAAAACGCAGCTAATCAGCCAACAATAACAACAATGATATAAAATTTACCTCAGAACTCAGAAAGCGCAAAGATCACACAGTCCATTGCCACATTTATTGCAAAGGATCTCCGCCCTTACTTGGTCATGGAAAACACCTGCTTTTGCTTCCTCCTGGAGCCGAGATAAGAATCCCTTCTTGGAGTTTTTTCACAGAGACCGCAATACCGGTTCTGTTCAGTGACACAAAATCTAGAGTGATGGAGTCGATGTGTAACGCCAGCCAAGTGGCCATCACCTGCAATTCCTGTACATCCATCGCCACAGATTCGTTTAATAAAAGAATTGGAGGACATGATGCATCGTGATGCATCGAGAACCGTTTTATAATTGAATCGTTGCCCTCTGAATCGTAATCGAATCATGAGGCAAGTGAAAATTCACACCTCTAATATATATACATATATATATATATATATATATTTTGGCTGTAGTTTTAATTCACTGCAATTAATTGTATAAAAACTAACACAATTTAAATTAATGCAATTAATCATGTTAATGAGCAATTCAAGCTTGAAGTACCACCTGTTTTCTCCAGGGGGCAGTAAGCAAAACTTGCAAAACAGCTGTATAGGCAAAGCACAGCTTGTGCAGAGAACAAACCAACCCTTCAACAGACAGCACTAAACAAGGAGGCATACTTGCATTCAAAACAAAGCTTGATGGAGCACAATTCTGAACTCAGGTATCTTAAGACCTGTTTTTCTAAGCATTAAACTACGTTTAACTTGACACAGCGACCCTAAAATATTTAGGTTTATGACGCGACGCAACCAAAGTGAGATGCTCTAAAAGCATCTGTCTGATGCAGGTGTACATTGACGGGTCCTTAGACAAGCCCTCATAATAAATGTCAGACTGACTGACAAATTCAATTACAATATGGATTGCTGTGAACTGTAGGCCAACGATTGGCTTATTTTTAATAATATGCAAATAAACAATACATTGTATTCTAAAGCCACTTAATGCATAGTCTTATCAGTGCTTAACTACTCTGCCACAATAATTCACTGCATTGTAATTATCTGAATATAATTGTTTTATATAATACATAAACACATAAATATTATTTGTAATTATTTAAATATTTATAATTATGTCATCTTTATACATTTAATAATACATTTCTCAGCAGATATTTATATTTGTGATTAATTGTGTATAATTTGATTAATTAATCAGCACACCATGTGATTATATGTACACTGGCAGCAAAAAGTTTGAATAATGTTCAGATTTTGCTGTTTGTCACGAACCCCTCTCCTCTGCCCCATCCCCGCTTCCTCGAGCGCTCACGCTTGCCACTCCGCGAGCGTGCTCACTTCCCGCTCCCTCGCTCCACCCCCTTGAGCTCGTACGCTCTTTTTTCCTCCCTCGAGCACTCACGCTCTTTATGCAATTACTGAGCTCTCGCTCGTAACTCTCTCCCCTCTGACTCATGTTCAGCATGCACGCTCCGGTGGCCAGAACATTATGACCACCGGCACTTTCTCAATCACCCCTACATTATGACCACCTACACTCACGCGCATCCTATCCCCACACATTAGATTCACCTGCACTCGTCTCGTCACCTTCATTGTTCACACCTGCACCTTCCCCTATATCTATCACAACTCTTTCGTTTCACTCGGGTTGGTTATTGTATGTATTTAGTTCCCCGTATCGTTGCCCTGCTAGTCTCGTCTAGTTTTGACCTCCCTACTGTCCTACTGTTTTACCTCTTAGCTTGCCAACTTGTTCCCCTGTCTCCGTTCCCACTTGTCCCTAGTTGTTAACTGTTTTCCCCCTTCGACCCCCGCTATCGTTGACCACTCTCTCCCGGATTTACCCCTTTACCCTTTCTGATTCCCCGGCTCCGACCTTACGCACCCCCTTGACCATTCTTCACTGGACTTGCCCCTTTTTGAACTGTTGCCTGCTTTATGGATTAATAAAGCAGTCTTCCCCTCAACATTGTGACTGTCTCTTTTTGTGTGCGCGTTATAGAATAACCAACCTCACCGTAGCAGTCACAATGTACTCCACGGATTTACGCCGCTCTCTAGAGCGGATTTTCGTGGTGTGTTCGGAGCGCGAATTTGCGGCTGGGAGAGATTACCACGCACTCACGGCCCAGGGACAGCAGGTAAGCACTTTGTTTGACTTTTGTCACCCTGTTCTACCTGTGTCTGTCCCTGAGCCCGTTTATGCTCCCAGCGCATTTCTGAGCGCCGTGGGCCTTCAACCCCCTGAGAGGTTTGACGGCTCTTCTGGCGCTTACCATGAGTTTTTCGTGCAAGGCAGTGGTTGTGTAACGCATAACCCCGCCCTTAACGTTATGGAGCCAGCGGCTCGACTCATGTGTTTGCGCCAGGGGAGTCAACCCTTGGAGGATTATGTCACTGATTTTTGTGCCCTGGCCAACCAAGTGAATTTTGATGAGGTGGTTCTGAAAGACATTTTTCAAAATGGACTGAATGAGCCAGCCTCATCATACATGCCTGGTGGTCGCTGCTCTCTCGACCTGGCTCAGTTTATCGACCTCGCCCTGCTGTGCGTTGGTTCCTCGTTTACTGTGGGAGAGGCAGACACTGAACCAGCGCTCCACACCAAGACCCCCCTCTCGAAGCCTACCACGGCCCCCGTCGTGAAGCCTTACACGGCCCCCGTCGTGAAGCCTTACATGGCCCCCGTCTTGAAGCCTTACACGGCCCCCGTCTTGAAGCCTTACACGGCCCTAGTCCCGAAGCCTGACACGGCCCCAATCCCGAGGCCTGTCACGGCCCCAGCCTCGAAGCCTGGCACGGCCAGCGAGCCAGCGCCCATGCCCGCCACGGCCAGAGAGCCAGCGCCCATGCCCGCCACGGCCAACGAGCCAGCGCCCATGCCCGCCACGGCCAACGAGCCAGCGCCCATGCCCGCCACGGCCAACGAGCCAGCGCCCATGTCCGCCACGGTCAGCGAGCCAGCGCCTGTAGCCTCGACCACCCCTCAAGCCTCTCACGGCTTCGCCTCTCGAGTCTCTCAGGGCTCCATCCCTCAAGCCTCTCACGGCTTCGCCTCTCGAGTCTCTCAGGGCTCCATCCCTCGAGTCTTTCATGGCTCCACCCCTCAAGCCTCTCACGGCTTCGCCTCTCGAGTCTTTCAGGGCTCCATCCCTCGAGTCTTTCATGGCTCCACCCCTCAAGCCTCTCACGGCTTCGCCTCTCGAGTCTCTCAGGGCTCCTCCGCCTCTCAGGGCGTCCCCTCTCGAGTCTTTCATGGCTCCACCCCTCAAGCCTCTCACGGCTCGCCTCTCGAGTCTCTCAGGGCTCCTCCGCCTCTCAGGGCTCCGCCCCTCGAGTCTCTCAGGGCTCCTCCCCTCTCAAGCCTCTCAGGGCTCCCCCTCTCGAGTCTTTCAGGGCTCCTCCTCCTCTCAAGCCTCTCAGGGCTTCGTCTCTCGAGTCTTTCAAGGCTCCCCCTCAAGCCTCTCAAGCCTCCCAGGGCTCGGCCACTAGAGGCTCCTATGGCTCTGCCTCCCGAGCCTCCTACGGCTCCCCTCCAGAGCCTCCTACTGGCTCCACCTCCCGAGCCTCCCAGGGCTCGGCCACTAGAGGCTCCTATGGCTCTGCCTCCCGAGCCTCCTACGGCTCCCCTCCAGAGCCTCCTACGGCTCCACCTCCCGAGCCTCTCATGGCTCTGCTCCCAAAGACTCCAGAGCTTCCTAGGGCTCCGCCTCTTGAGCCTTCCACGGCTCCACCACCCGAGCCTCCTACAGCTCTGCTCCCTAAGACTCCAGAGCCTTCTAGAGATTCGCCTCTCGAGCCTCCTACGGCTCCGCCTCTCGAGCCTTCCACGGCTCCACCACCCGAGCCGCCTACGGCTCTGCTCCCTAAGACTCCAGAGCCTTCTAGAGATTCGCCTCTGGAGCCTCCTGTGGCTCCGCCTCTAAAGCCTCCCTTGGCTCCACCTCCAGAGCCTTCCAGGGCTTCACCTCTGGAGCCTCCTACGGCGCCACCTCCCCCGGCTCTGCCTCCAGAGCCTACCAGGGCTTCACTCCTGGAGCGTTCTACAGCGCCACCTCCCACGGCGTCACCTCCCTCGGCTCTGCCTCCAGAGCCTTCCAGGGCTTCACCTCTGGAGCCTCCTACGGCGCCACCTCCATGGGCTCCACTTCCTGAGCCTTCCAGGCCTTCAGCCCCTAAAGCCTCCTTCGGCTCCACCTCCAGAGCCCACCAGGGCCTCGCCCCTGGGGCCTCCTGCGACTCCACCTCCCTCGGCTCCGTCTCCTGAGCCTTCCTCGGCTCTGCCTCCGGAGCCCCCGAGCCTCCCTCGGCCGCCTCTTCTGTCTCTCAATTCCCCACCTGCCGAGTCTCTCACGGCTCCGCCTTCCAAGGCTCAGTCTCCCAAGTCCTCCACGACTCCGCCTTTCACGGCTCCGCCCCTGAAACCTCTCCTCACTGGGTCTTGCCTGCTCCCCTTGTTACCGTTCCTCTACCTGTCCTGTGGCCTCTTCCCTGGCCTCCGGACCCTATTCCTGTCCGGTGGTCACCTTCCAGACCCCGGACCCAGTCCCTGTCCTCCAGTCGCCTTCCAGACCTCCTGACCCAGTCTCTGCCCTATGGCTGCCCCCTAGACCTCCCGACAACCCGCCTGTCCACTATGTTCCCCTTGACCTTGCCTTGAACTGCCCATTGACCCCCATGGACTGTTTCATCTCCCTTTTGTGCCTTCTGCCCCCGCGAGCTCACACGCTCGTTCTGCTCCCCGCTCGTTCTGTCCCCTCGAGCTCTCACGCTCGTTCTGTCCCTCGAGCTCTCACGCTCGTTCTGTCCCCACGAGCTCTCACGCTCGTTCTGTCCCCACGAGCTCACACGCTCGTTCTGTTCCCTCGCGCTCCTCGCAGCCGAGCGTGGCCGTCAGGAGCCGTCCTATTCAGAGGGGGGAGTACTGTCACGAACCCCTCTCCTCTGCCCCATCCCCGCTTCCTCGAGCGCTCACGCTTGCCACTCCATGAGCGTGCTCACTTCCCGCTCCTCGCTCCACCCCCTTGAGCTCGTGACGCTCTTTTTCCTCCCTCGAGCACTCACGCTCTTTATGCAATTACTGAGCTCTCGCTCGTAACTCTCTCCCCTCTGACTCATGTTCAGCATGCACGCTCCGGTGGCCAGAACATTATGACCACCGGCACTTTCTCAATCACCCCTACATTATGACCACCTACACTCACGCGCATCCTATCCCCACACATTAGATTCACCTGCACTCGTCTCGTCACCTTCATTGTTCACACCTGCACCTTCCCCTATATCTATCACAACCCTTTCGTTTCACTCGGGTTGGTTATTGTATGTATTTAGTTCCCCGTATCGTTGCCCTGCTAGTCTCGTCTAGTTTTGACCTCCCTACTGTTTTACCTCTTAGCTTGCCAACTTGTTCCCCTGTCTCCGTTCCCACTTGTCCCTAGTTGTTAACTGTTTTCCCCCTTCGACCCCCGCTATCGTTGACCACTCTCTCCCGGATTTGCCCCTTTACCCTTTCTGATTCCCCGGCTCCGACCTTACGCACCCCCTTGACCATTCTTCACTGGACTTGCCCCTTTTTGAACTGTTGCCTGCTTTATGGATTAATAAAGCAGTCTTCCCCTCAACATTGTGACTGTCTCTTTTTGTGTGCGCGTTATACTGTTTCAGAAGGAAATTGGTACTTTAATTCACCAGTGGCATTTAACTGATCATTAAGTATAGTCATGACTTTACTGATATCATGAAAATCAGCACCATCACTATTTGAAAAAAGTCATTTTTGATCAAATCTAGACAGGCCTCATTTCCAACAGCCATCACTCAACACCTTATCCTTGAGTAATCATTCTAAATTGCTAATTTAGTAATAAATAAATCACTTGCCATTTTATCAAACACAGCTGAAAGCTATTTGGTTCATTAAATGAAGCTTACCATTGCCTTTGTGTTTGTTTTTGAGTTGTCACAGTATGCAATAGACTGGCATGTCTTAAGGTCAATATCAGGACAAAAATGGCAAAAAAAGAAACAGCTTTCTCTAGAAACTCTCAGTCAATCGTTGTTTTGAGGAATGAAAGCTATACAATGCTTGAAATTGCCAAAAAACTGAAGATTTCATACAAAGATGTACACTACAGTCTTCAAAGACAAAGGACTACTGGCTCTAACAAGGACAGAAAGAGATGTGGAAGGCCAGATGTAAAACAAGAGGATAAATACATCAGAATCTCTGGTGTGAGAAATAGATGCCTCACATCTCCTCAGCTGACAGCTTCCTTGAATTCTACCCACTCAACACCAGTTTCATGTACAACAGTAAAGTGAAGACTCAATGGTGCAGGCCTTATGGGAAGAATTGCAAAGAAAAGCCACTTTTGAAACAGAAAATCATAAAGAAAAGTTTAGAGTGGGCAAAGAAACAGTCATTGGACAACAGAGAATTGGAAAAGTGTGTTATGGATCTTACTGAGCTTTGGTGGGATCAACTAGGCTGTAAGGTGAGAGAGAAGTGCTCGACGAGCGATTCAAATCGTACACATTAATACCAAAATAAATTCAAAATGTTTTATTCGATTAAGGTGAAATGTATTAAAGAGAGGAAGTTTAAGTAAGGGCAAGCTTCTGAGAACATTTTTCCATAAAAATACATTTAAAAATGATTATAAAAAATGATTACAGAGATACAACAAAAATATTTAAAGCTACTATAGTTTCCCCTTTAATTTAATTTTTTCTTTAAAATCTTATACACGGGCAGACCATAGACATGACTGAAGAATCAACCGTAACAATGTTACAACCGTAACATTGCTGTACATTTAGCTCAAGGAGAATGATGGATCGCTGATTCTTACCTTTCATTTCTTCATCCTCAACTGTGGCGTTACTGCTGTCTGACGACTCCTACGTAAAATATTCAGACAGACCACAGATGACAGTTAGGCAATACATTAACATTTTGCTGAAAGAACACCAACTCGTGCCAAATTCCTCACACACAAAGACATACACACACCTTAGTATGTTGTTCCAGACCTGTATTGACTTTCTCAGTAGAACACAAAAGGAGATGTTGGGCAGAATGTTAGGTACTGACAGCCACAATCACTACTCACTTTTATTGCATCCCTTTAACATTAAATGAAAGTGAATGGTGATTGAGACATTCTTTTCTAACATGTTAGAAAACTTGTTTTCCACTGAGGAAAGTCATAAGGGTTTGGAACAACATGAAGAAGAATTAATGATGACAGAAATACATTTTTTGAGTGAACAAATACATCAGTTTAAAAATCAGGGGCTACTTTTTGGTGAATGACAACACTGAATGAATTTGAAAATATGTGTCCTTAAAAAGTTTTATTACACAGTAACTGTTATATAAAAGCTATATTCTACATAAAACTATATCCCCAACATTGCAGTGCCTCTTGTACCTTACTACTTATTGAACACTACTTCTTATATAGGAGGAAGTTCGACAGAATGATGCCTCTATGGGAAATGAGGTACAAGTGGATGGTATGTCACCTGAGAAACAGCACTACGCACCTATCACAATGTAACCGTAGCGATCACCAAGGACAACAGCTCCTTCTGTAAATAGGCCACCAATATGTGGGGTGATATTATCAGGAGCTCCTGAAAATGCATTAGTTCTTTCATTCTATCATCTACTCTGCACTATAGAGCTTGTTACACCTGTTTGAAGAAACTGGAAAACATGGAGTGTGAAGAAATGGACAGCTTCCCATACATGGGTCTAACAGTCAATTTACTGAGGGGAAATAGAGCATAATTTGGGATTTAAAAAACAGCTATCACTGGCAGAACAATTTAGTCCAAATCTAGGGTGAACACTTAACTGGGACACTTGTGCGTTTGGATTATTGGGACATGTGACATTACGTTTTGTGGCCTTATTTGCTTCTATGCTCACTTGTCTCTATATGGTGGTACATTTTTGCATTATACATGTATGCCATATATATGAATCTGTGTATCTGCAACACAGGTAGAAATCAGGTACCCTTGATTTGCAATTTCGTTATCCATCACAAGAGGTCGCTACTTCACTCAATCCCAGTAAGAATGGAACGCAGAGACCTGATACAGCAGGTTAAATATTTTTATCATGACACACATTACCAACAGTTGCTCTACAGCCTCATGCTACAAACATCTGATGTGTCAGTTATCCTTTCCCATCACCAAGATCATTAATAAAAATCACTATTAAAGGGATAGTCACCCAAAAATGACAATTCTGTCATTATTTACGCACACACATTTATGCATTTGGCAGACATTTACATTTATGCATTTGGCAGACGCTTTTATCCAAAGCGACTTACAGTCCACTTATTACAGGGACAATCGCCCCGGAGCAACCTGGAGTTAAGTGCCTTGCTCAAGGGCCCAACAGTGGCATCTTGGTGGTACTGTTGGTGATGTTGTTCCAAACCTGTAAGACTTTTTTCTTCCATGTAATACAAAAGGAGATATTAGGCAAAATAATAGCCTCAGTTACCATTCAATTTGATTGTATGGAAAATTAAATGAAAGTTAATATGCAATTAAATGAATGGTGACGAGACTAACATACTGCCTAAAAACTCCTTTTTCTGCATTTCTGTGTTCATTCCATGAAAGCAAGTCATACAGGTTTGGAACAATATGAAAGTTCATGTTAGTGTGAACCCTTTAAAAATACTGTTAATTTAGATTACAGCAATCGTCTGAACAAAAGCAGGAAGGAGTGTCTTATAAATCTATAATTTTATTTGATATGACATGCGTTTCTATAAGATTAAGCCATTAAGAAATATGTATAGTAATTTACTTGTGTTAATTCATGTATCTAAAGAATATTGCGAAAACTTTAAAAGTGTCAAGCATGCAGCCAACAGACACACACACACGCAGATGTCATAGTCCATTGTCACATTTACAGAAATGCATTGTGAGGATGTAGATCAAACTGAGGATGGATGGTAGTGGGTTTGTGTGGGGGTGTACCTTAATCCCATCCACTGCATTATGGATGACAGTGGTCTGTGCCTCCTACAGAGTGACAGGGGAGGAGGGGGTGAAAAAAAAACATGAGAGAAAATAACCAGAGAAAGAGAGCGAGAGAGGGAACATGTGTGGGTGGATGGGTGTTTATGATTGCCAACCCATTTAACACAACACACATGAAAGCCACCAGAGGATTAAACCGCTCCTCTCTTTAATACATAAACAAATTACTGCATTCTTTAAAGGGATATTTCAACCTAAATTGAAAATTCTGCCATCATTTACTTACCCTCATGTAAGTAAACCTGTATTTCTTTCTAGTATGGGACACAAAACGAGGGACTGACAGTTTCAATTGCCATTCACTTTCATTGTATGGTGGAAAAAATTACAAAGTAAATTTTTTGTTCAGCAGAAGAAAGTAAGTAATATGCATTTGCAACAACATGAGGGTGACACTTTTCAATTGTGGGTGAACTATCCATTTTATGTGAGGCCATAATATTTCAAACCCCACTGTAAAGCAGTTACATATCGCTGATTCACAGAAACCCCATGTGATTTTTCCAGCTAATTGGTATTCATTAAACTTTAACAATAAGGACAGATGTCTTATTGATTCCTGGTGTAATACTATTGGAAAGCTGTCCTATCAGTCATTGGATATTAAGTGGATAATAATTTATTCTTATTAGATATGCTAGCTGCAAGAAAACTGTTATAAAATAGCTCCTATAGCATCAATTGCATTTGACGTTTTTGCTTACTGCATATTTTTTATTCAAGCTACTTTAGAGGAACTACTTGTACTGTATTTTTTAAATATGGCACATTACATGCACACATCAGTTGAATTCTACACTGCCTGGCCCAAACAAAAGTTGCATACTCTAATATTTAATTGGACCGCATTTAGATCTGATTACGGCGCACATTCGTCGTGGCATTGTTTCAACAAACTTATGCTGTAAGATCTTGTATTGTTGACGGGAGAGTCGAACCACTCCGTAAAATCTTCTACAGCACATCCCAAAGTCTTTCAATGGAGTTAAGGTCATTACATGATTCCTCATGCTCCCTGAACCACTCTTTCACAATCTGAGCCCGGTGAATCTTGGCATTGTCGTCCTGGAATATGCCCGTGCCGTCAGGGAAGAAAAACTCCTTTGATGGGATAACCTGGTCATTCAGTACATTCAGGTAGTCAGCTGACTTCATTTTATTGCCGCATGATGTTGGTGAGCCTAGACCTGACCAACTGAAGCAAACCCAGATCAGAACACTGCCTCCAGAGACTTGTGCAGTGTGTACTGTGCATGACGGGTGCATTGCTTTATGCCCTTCCCTTCTTACCCTGATGTGCCAATCACATTGGAATGGGCTAAATCTGGATTTATCAGACCACATGACCTTTTCCATTGCTCCACAGTCCAATCTTTATGCTCCCTAGCAAATTTAAGTTGTTTTTTACGATTAGCCTCACTAACAAGAAGCTTTCTAGTAACCACACAGCTGTTTAGTCCCAATCTTTAAGCTCTTGTTGCATTGTGCATTTGGAAATGCTCTTACTTTCACTATTAAATATATCTGTGAGTTTTACTGTCGATGTTTTATGATGTGACTTCGAAGGCTGGACGATATGTAAAACTTATTTTATCGAAAATGGTCTTAAAAAACATCAGACCTAAGAACTTAGGCAGCATCTTACTCTGTCACCATTCACTTTCGTGGCATCATATTCCTATATAATGAAATAAATGGTGAATGAGGATGTCCTTCTGCCTAACATCGTCCATAGAAGAAAGTAAATATTACAGATTTGAAATAACATGACAGTGAGTAAATTATCACACTTGTCTTTAGCATGATGGCTCCAATGTTCAAGTGTGTGTGTGTGCTAATCATTGTGGTACAACCAGTTAGAAATTTTCTACATTTTAGAAATTCATTAAACATGTATTATTTATTTCTACAAATAAAGTACACAACAATACAGTTAACAGTAAAAGGTAAGCTATGAAACAAAGCACTATGGCTTGAGTTTTACTGACTATAAACACCTCTTAACTCCACCTCAAGGTTGGGTAACTATATCTTGGGTGACTACCCCCAAGTGTGTGACACGTGTTGCTCACACGCAGCATTAAAGGGCAACTATGAGGGATCTTAAAATATGATGATATAATGGGCCACATGTTGCAGTAGCTGTATATGTTGGAATGTATATCATGTTTCCATTGGGACCATCATTTCTTATTGCTTAAAGGAATAGTTCACACAAAAATCTGTCATCATTTACTCAACCTCATGATGTTTACCTGTATGAATTTCTTTCTTGTAAGTAGTGATGTCAAAAGTACCAGTACTTTGGTACCATGTCGATACAATAAATAAATAAATAAATAAATAAAGTAACAATACCAGTGTTTCTGCGGTACCGGTAGTACCGAGCATCGATTCCATTTGGTCCCCTTGCGCTGTCTGACAGACAGAGGGATGCTTATAAATGGATAATATCAACTTAAAATTGTTACATTTCCTAATATGATTATTGAACCACAAAAGGATGTGATTTCATTAAATAAATATACAGTCTGCATGTACTGCACACTGCAAAGTGAAGCGTGAAGCCGCTCCTATGCTCAAAACACATTTTATAAGCATGGCACGCAATCGCTTATTGTAGAAGAGGACAGAGCGCTCACTGTGACGTGTGCAGCACCTGAAGTCTTTTTAGGATTAGGTGTAAGGTAAACAGCGTAACTACAGGTACTTTGAATGCAAGTACAATGCAAAAACATGTATGTACATAATAAGTACATTGTTTTAAATGCTTAAGTACAGGATTAAATTGCAACAGAAATATATTACTAGTGTTTTGTACAATGTATTTTTTTATTATTATTAATATAATAATTATATCACACAAGCAGATCTCACTGTTGTTCTACTGAATAGAAGTTTTCATTTATAATATGAAGTTCTGTTGTGCATGAGGACCTTTACTAAAGCATTTCATTTGATAAAAAAAATAAAATAATCAATAGTATGTTGAAAAGTAATTGTTCTAGTTGTATCTGATTCAAGTTTGGATTCATTTCATTAGACATAATTTTGATGATGAAACTGAATAAAACTTTAAAACATGTAATTCAGGGACAAAAAGAAAACGTAAAATTTGGGAAATAGCATTTCCCAATAGCATAGAAATTTTACTGGTATCAGTACCAGCTACTGAAATTTTGGTAACGTGACACTACTTAGCAGAATGCTAGTGTGAGTTACCATTCACTTTCAATGTATAGAAAAAAGATAATTGCTAATTTAAAATGCATGAAACTTCAACAATAAGGAGGACTGATGTTTTAACTTACTGTGTGATAATAATATTGTAACCATGTAATTCACAGTGTACTGCTGCACTGGTGTTACAACTAGAAAGGAAGTCTTACGGGTTTGGAAAAACATCAAGATGAGTAAATGGCAGATTTTTCCTTTAAGACAGACATCGCTTGAAAACCCCTTCAACAGACCAAAAAAACAAATCCCCTAAGAGATAGATTGATTGCGCTGCCTATCTATCTCACTCAAGCATGTCACTTAACATTGAATAATCAAATCACTTCTGTACCCACCACCCCAGCATCTTCAAATATTGTTTTATTAAGAAAGTAAGCCCAACTTTCCTGCCAACTTCAGGCATAAAACACCCTTCATCATCCACCAATCAGCGCAGACACCGAAAGACAACCTGGTGTTATATAATCCAATAAACAACCCCTTTAATATGTGACTAGAGCGTGTAGTAATATATCAGAATGACAGAGCACAACTGTGACTATACATAGCTTGGCTGATCCCTACCCTAAGTATAGAATAGAGACTCTACTAAGAATAAGCTTTTGAAGATTTGCATTGCAATCTATTTAAAATAGTCTAGTAATCTATCAGATCAATTTATCAGAATATCTCAAATATCTAAAACAGGTTAAAATATCTAATAAGATGAATAATAAAATGAATAAGACTTTGGCATATACATTACAGTAAATCATACCCAATATAAAAAAATAGCAAATGGAACAGGATGGTGTATAGTATTTCACAGGATGCACTTTCTAACCTGAAGGACATCTACAGCAGGTGCAAAAGAACTAAAGTCAGGATAATCATTAAGGATTCCAGTCAACCATACAACAGCCTCTTACCACTGTGGCTTGGAAACTGCTGTTTGAGAGCCAATTCTGAGAGCCCCAGGAGGAGCTGTTAGCTTCAAACTAATCCGGATCCTAATTGATGATGCCGCATGGGGCCTGTATGTTTCTATCTGACTCGATTACAGTTCAATTACAGACACTTTAGCACATATCATATCTTCATCAGTTTATTTATAGGTAGATGCTTATTAGATCCTTCTCTGTTCATTTGCAGACCAGAATATTTCCATCCCCCATTCAGCACTATAATATGTACCCCCAAACTATTTGGTCAGCTAAGCCACACATGCATGAATGCAGTTGTGATAGACAACAGAATATCAACCAAGTGGCCTTCATTTTTAAGAAATATAGCATAACAACACATGAAGCAAAATATTGCACATGTTTATACTCTTCAAACGACCTGTGGTCCTAGTCTCTGTGCATGCTCTGGCCATTGACTGTACTAAAAAAGTATCACAAAGCAGCAGAAGTGGGCAAGCGTTGAATGCCTTTATATTCATTTGGGGTCAGAAAAGTATAATTTGAAAGGCAAAGCAGTCGGCCAGGTCTGGAATGCAGAAAAACTATGTTTACCCGGGCCATAAGGGGGATCTGGTGGTTAAACGTAATTGCAATAATGACACAGAAAAGTGAAGTTAGTTCTGAGAAAATATCTAGCATAATTTATTTGCAGATACCACTTGGTGTGAAATTTTGTTATCGGTTCCACTTTACATAAGGTGTCTTTAACTACCATGTACTAATATTAAAATATACAATACAATGTACTTACTGTGTACCTACATATTGTTCTGCAAACTTCTCACAAAATTCACATTTGCTGCTACTGAGGTTGAGGTATGAGTAAGTTCAGGGGTAGGGTTAAGATTAGGGTTTGGGTTCAGGATAAAGGTTGGGGTTGAGTTAGGATTAGGTGTAAGGTAAACAGTATAACTACAGATGTAATTAAATGCAAGTACAACGCGACTGGTCAAGAGCCCGTCCGGGGAGAGAAAGCGGTAAGGGCACTTGCACCTGAGCTAAATTATGTCTAACACCTGTCTCTAATTTCAGTGAGCATGGGGAGAGTGGCATATAAATAGCCACAGAACCTCCAGACAGAGAGAGAGTCAGAGACTGAGAGAGCCCTGTTGTGAAGCTAAGTTCTGAAGTTGTAAAGAGCTGAATTAAGTTGTAAAATGTAAAAATTGCTGAGTGACTAATTAAAGAGTGTTACCTTTGTTTGGAGCAACCTAACTCCTGTGTCCTCACTAAATAATCCTCCACAGCGACATGTAGTGTTTAAGTCAGACGTTTACATACACCTTAGCCAAATACATTTAAACTCAGTTTTTCCTGACATTTAATCGTAGAAAATATTCCCTGTCTTAGGTCACTACTTTAATTTAAGAATGTGAAATGTCAGAATAATAGAAGAGAGAATTATTTCTTTCAGCTTTTATTTCTTTCATCACATTCTCAGTACGTCAGAAGTTTACATACACTTTGTTAGTATTTGGTAGCATTACCTTTAAATAATTTATCTTTGGTCAAACATTTTGGGTAGCCTTCCACAAGCTTCTCACAATAAGTTGCTGGAATTTTGGCCCATACATACTGTCAGAACTGGTGTTACTGTGCCAAGTGTGTAGGCCTCCTTGCTAGCACACGCATTTTCAGTTCTGCCCACAAAGTTGTCGGATTGAGGTCAGGGCTTTGTGAAGGCCACTCCAATACCTTTACTTTGTTGTCCTTAAGGTCTTTTGCCACAATTTTGGAGGCATGCTTGGGGATTTGCGACCAAGCTTTAACTTCCTGGCTGATATCTTGAGATGTTGCTTCAATATATCCACATATTTCTCCTTCCTCAAGATGCCATCTATTTTGTTAAGTGCACCAGTCCCTCCTGCAGCAAAGCACCTGCAAAATGATGCGGCCACCCCCATGTTTCCCGGTTGGGATGTTGTGCTTCGGCTTACAAGCCTCACCCTTTTCCTCCAAACATTACAATGGTCATTATGTTCAAATAGTTCACTTTTTGTTTGGAGGTCCACAATTTTTTTTCCTGAGGTCTTGGCTCATTTCTTTTGATTTTCCCATGATGTCAAGCAAAAAGAGGTACCAAGTTTGAAGGTAGGCCTTAAAATACATCCACAGGAACACTGACTCCAATTAGCCTATCAGAAGATAACTGGCTAATTGCCTAAAGGCTTGACACCATTTTATAGAATTTTTCAAGCTGCTTAAAGGCACAGTTAACTTGGTGTATGTAAACTTCTGACGCACTGGAATTGTGATATAATCAATTAAAAGTGAAACAATCTGTCTGTAAACAATTGTTGGAATAAATACTTGTGTCATGCACCAAGAAGATCTACCAAAACTAGTTTGCTAATATGAAATTTGTGGTTAAAAAATTTGTTTTAATTACTTCTACCTAAGTGTATGTAAACTTCTGACTTCAACTGTATGTACATAATAAGTACATTGTATCAAATGTTTAAGTACATAGTAGTTAAAGACACCTAATATAATGTGTTATCTACTGCAATGGAATTTATACATGTTAAATATGGCTTAAGTGTCAAAATACTTTTAGGTATATTATTTAATTATATAATCTATTTTATATAATTATATAATCATCATCAACATTCAACATAGTTTAGGTGCAACTAGGTGATGTAGAAAAAGCATTACACTGCCAAATAGCAGTTTACAAATAAAATCTTGACTTTTCTCATTGACAATCCGCAAACACGCACAAGAAACTAAAAAATATTCACTGTCACAAAGGGATGCAGGTACAGTCACAGACAGAGGGGAAAAAGGAGGGACTGATAGAGTAAGATGAGGATTTAGAGAGGTAAATACCAGTGCAGGAGAGGGGAGGTTTCCCTTGGGGCTGGTGACTATGCTGTTTGTCTGGGGCTGTGCAGGGAAACACAACATAAATTAATTTCAGAAAGGGTCAGGTTAAGAAGGATTGAGGGAAAGATCAGCATGCATCTCTCTCTCTCTCTCTCTCTCTCTCACACACACACACACACACACACTTTTCATTTTTAAGGGATAGTTTACCTAAAATGAGAATTCATATCATACCATTAATATCATAGTCACCCTCATATTGTTCCACATCCTTTTGATCTTCCAAGGAACACATACCGTAGGGAGATGTTAGACAGAATATTAGCCTGAGTCATCACCATTCATTTTCATTGTATAAATAATAATTAAAAACAATCAATAAAATGCAATAAAAGTGAATGGTGGCTGAGGCATTAAAAGTAACATCCCTTTCTGTGTTCAATGAAAGAAAGTCATACAGGTTTGGAACAACATGAGAGTTGGATGAACTATCCCTTAAAGAGGTAACTGACTATTGTAGTGCCAGCTGCTTATTTACATTGATTCAAAATGTTATTTAGACTAGACTAGACTAGACTAAATGGGTGTTCACACTGGCAGTGATTTGCAGTGACTGGAAGTCATTGTTTTTCGATTAGAGGTGGCGATGTAAAATGACATGAGCGACAGGAACCGTTGAATATGTGACAAAGTTAAGCAAGTTCTGAGTTTGAGAACTTTATGAAAATGTGCAGTATCACAATTCACAGTTAAATGTTATATTCAGCTTGTGCAACTGGATACTGCAGTTGAGTGGGAACGCTTTCCAGAAACCAACAATAAAGTAACTTGGTGGACCCCAGAAATGTAACTGCTGTGAGTGTGAACGCCCCTTAAAATGACTATGGTCAAATACACACACTGTTTCTAATAATTGGACCACTTGATTCCCAAAACCTTAATCGTAATAAAAGTGTTAGATCTCCATTGAAGTCCAACTTTACCCAGGTGAATGTAAAGTGATGAAACGAGCAGCTTTGAGGGTTGCTCTTTCAGACTCGAGAAGCATTCAGAAAACGAGATGTCTATTCCGCTGCCCGTTTATGAAGAGAAAGGCTTCTGCTAAACCTAGTTTACAACATTGTGGAGTGATCTGTAGTAACCAAAACACTTCAGATTACCCACATTCAGAATGAGACCAAGGAGGTTCGTGGTGGGGAGTTGGTCAAAATCATTCACACAAAGAAAGGAACAGCAAAGAGAAGGAACAAATTGCTGGTCAGAATATTATTAAACCAGAAAGTGAGGCACATAAGAATAGGCTCCAGGACATGATGACCAGTAAAACCCTAAACAAATAATAATAATAATAAAAAGGTTACACTTGGCTAACACATGTAGATGACACACAAATAAACTTTTCAAGGCTATTGAGGGTTTTCCTGACCATCATTTCATAATGGATCGAAAGAAATGCTGGATCTCAAAGAGTTTTAGGAAAGGTTTTGGCAATTGGTTGGCAGGTGAAGGTACAGAAGTAGAAAGATAAAAGGGAAACAGAAGGGTGTAAATGGAACAATATTCTCACCATGTACTGAATAGTAGAGCTTGACTTCCGCTTCTAGAGAGAGAAAGTGATAGAAGAGACATGTACAGAGAGAGAGAGACATGGAGGAGTGGGAGATGTTTTAAGACAATACATTTAATTTTAGTTGAGGGTAAAGAACGTCTTCGGTCAAAGAATACTTCAAGGAATGTCTGGGTTCGGAACAAGATGGTGCTAGTGGTACATTTCTAGTAGGAAAATATGCTGACAAAAAGGTTCTTCTACAAAGTAGGGCATTTGGAAAATCCAAGCAAGAGGAACAAGGAAGGGTGGGGGGGGTCAAGTGAAGGGAAACGCAAAATGAAAAAAGTGTGGGCGAAAGGAGAGACACATGCTACTAGCAAAAGGAAAGCTTAAGTGCACTTGAGGATTGGTCAGTGTAAGCAAAGTTAACTGAACTAGGGTCAGCTGTTTGTGCTACAAAACGGTCACCATTCCAAGAAAGTCTGTTCCTGGACCGGAATGATGTGCAAGGACAAGCAGAGATGCTGAGAGAGGATGCAGATCAGTGACATGTTTTGTCTTATATGCAGTGCAACTTCCAATCGCTGTTTAAAAACACCTCCGATTCTAAAGCAGCTTTATATAACCAGTGCCACTTCAAAGATTTAGACACAAAAGGAAATCAGCTTGAGTTAATCAGAAAATAGTGACAGAATCTAAATAAAGAGCAGCTCAGCATGATCTTTGGCTTGGAGATGGAGCATAAAGGTGAAGAAAGGAGAGAGCAGTTTAACAAAAGGACAGAAGGAGAGAAATCTTTTAAAATGGCTGGAGAGGTCAAGAGGGAGTCTGTTGCTAGGCAATGAGAGGAGCGCTGTGCTGCTATTTTCATCTCAGAGTTTCCAGCGTTTCAGACTCATGGCTATTTTTGGAACAAGAGTCACAGCTATTTCTCTGCTCAAACACACTCAGACACACACTTATATAAATACACACTGATATAGCAGGTATGAGTCATAGAGGTGGGTTGTAGGGTGACGATGAAGTAGAAACAATTAGTTGGGAGTGTGTGTGTGTGTGAATTGTGTGTGTAAACACTCTAAAGGAGCTCTTAAGTGAGAATTGCTGTCCAAACTTTAATTCATTTTCTGAATCCTGATTTCTGAATCAAATTACTCTGGCTCTTGTGGAAGATTGCATAGATTTCCAAGTGGATCACAGCCATCATTGTGAAATCATTCTCCTTAACGTTCCCCACACGCCACAGAAGCTGACGGAAATAAAACTTTAAATTCTTCTCCTCTTTCAGGTGGATCGTGCGAGCGGTCTCCATGACCAGATAAAGCTTGTTAAGGTTTTTGGTAACACCTTATATCAGAAAACTCGGATTTCTGCTAGACAGCATGGCAAACTCAGGGAACTACTGTATACATTTTATTATGCCAATTGTGCAATCTGTACATATTTTCACACTGCTTGTGGGGGCAAATTTTCAGCAATTCTGAGGAATGGATTAAGATATTACAAAATTACTTCAAAATGGTTCATACACTCTTTTTGGTAGCTACATTATCAAATTAGCAAAAATACTTTACTTTAAGGATAGTAGAAAATTAAAATGTAGTCATTTATTCACCCTAATGTCATTCCAAACCCATATTAAAGCCGCTCTTTCCCATACAATTATTATAGAATGTGACCAGTGGCTGTCAAGCTCCAAAAGGGATAAAAAGCATTATAGCTTAATCCATTATCCGATGAAAATCTTGACTTTTAACAGCACACAAGTAATATGGACTACTTTTATGGTACCATTTAGACTGATTTAGAGTCACTGGACATTGTGTCTGCCATTTTGACATTCTGCAAGCAAACAATTTTGTGTAGCACAGGAAAACTAAATTCAAACTGGAATAACATAAAGGTGAGTTAATAATGACAGAATTTTAGTTTTGAATCAACTCTCTCTGAACTAAGAACAGAGAATTCTGATTATTTGCAACGCAATGTTTTTGAGTCTATCATCAAGGTTAAATTAGCTTTAAATTTGACTAATTAAAATTTCTCCATGTAATTAACATGATAGAAGTACTGTTTAACGAGGTGATTTTAGGAGTCAATGGTCCCATTTTCAGACTCTCTTGTGCCATATAAAATCTTTTTCTCTCAAAAACACACACACATACACTCGGATAACCACATGTACTCACAACAGCTATGTACGAAACAAGACAAACATGCAATAGAGGAAACACTCTAAACACAAGTAATTAGCACTGATAGCATAGTAAAAGAGCAGGACAGAGAGACAGAGTGACTTACGCCCGTTTCACGCATACTCCATGTGCAGTGCGTATGCGGTGCGTATACGGTACAGGAGCAGCACGCGCTATAGTGCTTTCACATATGCTGCGTTTGCAGTGCACTACTGATCCACAGTTTCTGTGTGCCACAAAATAAAAAATGTGTAAGGAATTTTGATTTTAAATTCAAACGTTAACTTTGAGATTGTTTAAGGCATTGAAACAGTATGACAATTAATTTTAATCATTGTGATTCTTTGTTTTACATGTAGTTTGATTTGTTGACAGAAGAAGCTATCGCGCTATATCTGTTGCTAATAAGTAGAAGAATGAGATGCATTTGGGTTCACTCTGTCTTGTTTTAGGGTAAAAAAATCATATATGATGGCATTTTGCATCTTTTGGGACTATAATCATACTTTTTTGTTTTTCTTGACCCTGTAATTTAGTAACTGTAGAACACATTAACTGTAATTATGTGTATATGATGAAATTATTACAGTTTCTTGACAATCTATGTCTATTTTAATGTGAACAATGCGCTGCCACTTTAATTCAGTGCGGTGCAGCACAGCAAAAATAGACTCAGTCCGTAAACCATCGCTGCACTGCTGTATACGCACCGCAACTGGAACGGATCGACGGACTGCATCCGCATGCAGTGTAAAAGCTCTAACCTGTTAACATAGGTACGGAAAAAAATACACACCACATACGCACTGCAAACGGAGTATGTGTGAAACGGGCGTTAGAAGTGAAAAGAGAGAAGGTACTAAGAAGCTACATGTCATGTCATGTCATGGTCACGTCTGGGTCACAGAGCTCAGAAGTTCAACAGATCTTCTTACCTTAACATCCACCTTTTTGTTCAACAAGCTCTTGGCTGCTACAATGGGAGCAAATAAAAGAGGGTTAAATCAGCAAAATTGTCAAATTTAACCACCAACAACTGTCAATAATTTACGCAGAGCTCTATTTCCTAAAATGAAAGGTAACAATGCAGATAATAATGATCAGGCTCTGACTGATATAACCAGATTTACAGTACATAACATTTTACAATGACTTTTATTAATATAGCCATTAACAAACAATATATAATCAGTTAGATCACTTCAGAAGTTCATGCACATACAAAGATGACTAAATATGAAGACTGAACAGTTCCCCATTGTACAAGTCATAAAGACCTTCATCATCTTTACAGTCAAAGCTCTCTGCAGGTCTCGCTGCAATGCATGTGGCACAGAAATTCAACTACACATTTTAAACTTACATCTCATTAAAATCTCTGCATTTTGAGTATCATTTGATTCAATTACATTGTTTAGATGTGAAACAACAGAATATTTCAAATTAATCTTTTTAGGTTGAGTCAAAAAGTTTCTGGTGTAGTTAATGGGAGAACTTTTCAGTCTAATGACCAATAATTATGAAAACTATCCAAAATGTAATGTGCTTTTGCTGTTTCATGGGAAAAACACTCATTGAATCAGTATAAACACATTCGTCAATGTGTATAAGGATGCATCTGACAATTTCGCAGTCAAATATTGCTGGTTCATGTAGCATTTTATATTGAGAATGCATACGCAAACAAATGCACACACTCTCTCAAGCAATTGTGCATGCACCTTGGAAGTCATTCATTCAAATCACTTCTTTCTATTGTTAAACCAAGGTAAATCATCATATTTATGTAAGTCAATTGGCATGTCTGTTCTGTTTGAAAGAGTAATTATTTTTTCAACTCTGTTTGGTGAAACTAGTGGTGCAGAAACACACTTTAGCTTAAATAAAGCACAGAAGAGATCTTGAGCTTTATTCCCATGAGTCTTCATCTTAAAGTGTATCTTGAACCTTCTCTAGATGAGACCACTGATTTAGACAGTGTTGTTACAATCAGTTGACCAAAAAGCCTGGACTGCAACTCATTTACAGATTCTCATAAAAATTATCCATCAGAGAGATTTACTCTTTTGGCAGATGTTATTACCCACAGTGACTTATAACAATGCATTCAATCTATACACAACACCTTTCAGACACACACACACACACACACACACACACACACACACACACACACACACACACACACATGTTGTGTTTCCATGTTTTATGGGGACTTTCCATAGACATAATGGTTTTTATACTGTACAAACTTTATATTCTATCCCCTAAACCTAACCCTACCCCTAAACCTAACCCTCACAGAAAACTTTCTGCATTTTTACATTTTCAAAAAACATAATTTAGTATGATTTATAAGCTGTTTTCCTCATGAGGACCGACAAAATGTCCCCACAAGGTCAAAAATTTCGGGTTTTACTATCCTTATGGGGACATTTGGTCCCCACAAAGTGATAAATACACGCTCACACACACACACACACACACACACACACACACACACACACGCACACACACACACACACACACACGCACGCACGCACACGCACGCACACGCGCACATTGCCATAAGACAGTTGATCAACAGTAACAGATTCAGCTCTGTCACCAGTAAGACTTGAACTGACATTCAGGGTTTACAAATTTTTTGACCCATAATTTCCAAAACTTTTGGAAGTATTTGTGATTACTGAACACAGATTTAAAATTAGTTTGATTCAGAGTGATTTGCAAATAAATCCTTTACCAGTTTTTAATTTCTAAATAAAAGAACTGACTCAAAAGAATGACTCACTGACAAATTGGGCATCACTAGACTGGAAAACCCCATTTTAACATTCCTTGATATTTCCAGGTTTTCCATGAATGTGGGAACCCTGAACATTAGTCATATAAAGAAATCAATAGGTACAGAGCAAGAGGTTGGAAAATAATTTAATTAAATTCCAAGCAGAACACATGTAATGTGTTTCTGCGAATGAGGGTCATAAACTGAATATTGCGGTCACTGAAAGGGAGTTTTGAATACAGATCCTCCTAGAACTGAATCTGGGCCACCGACCCATCCACCTGGTGGCCCAAAGAGATCAGTGAAAGAAATGAGCATACATCCCTGTAGGAAAATCAGGAGGAGTAAAGTTACATCTTATAATCTAGAGTGAGTGGAGCTCCTTACCTTGCCATTAACACAAAAGAAAGAGAACGAGGAGAAAAAGAGAAGAGAGAGCAATGGAGAAGAGGTCAAAATACTAAAGTCTATTGTACTATTGCGGTTTCTATGAACAGTGGGTCTAAACAACTACAGAGCTCTGTAGGGGGCCAAAGAACAGAAAAAATTGTCAACTTATTTTCAGTATAGTCCTCATTTTTCGGAGATTTTATCAGCTTAGCAGGGCTAGAGTCAGCAAAAACAAGATTTAGCAAAATAGCATATAGTATAGCATAATACAATTTTGTGCCAGGCTTCTTTATATAGGCTTTATGGAAAACATCTGATGCAAAACTTTACTAGATAGCTTGCCAAAAAAATTATATTCTGTTATGATTTACTTATCTTCATGTCATTCCAAACCTATATGACCTTATGTTGTTAGCCTCAGTCACAATTCACTTTCATTTAATCTTTTTTTTTCCCATACAATGAAAGTGAATGGTGACTGAGTTTGTTAGTCCCAAACATTCTACCTAAGATTCTTTCCTTTTTTATTTCACAAAAGTAATAAGGGTTTGAAACAACATGATGTAATGGTGACAGAATGTAAATGTTTTGAAGGGGGGGTTCTACCCCTTTAACTGTATCAAAACTGAGATACCACTCTAATAAGAACAAGACATTAGAGAAGAAATGTACAATTACATAATCTAATATATATTATATCAAGTTCATTATTTAATCTTATATGCTCTGTATGAAGAAAGTCCGATATCATGATTTTGGTAAGAAAAATTGGTCTGTTACATAGTGTAACTGCCTATACCGCAGTATTCTGGTTGCTCAGGTTGGTTGGTAGTAGAAAAGACAACAGATAGAGGCAGCACCACATAAATATTTCATTGCAGGCATGTGGAAACTGAGAAACTTCAAACTGAGCCACAGCAAATGCCCAATATAGAAGCTCAACCCTTCTAACCCACTCATTATGCATTTTTCTGGAAGAAAAATTAAAAGTTAAAAGGAACAGTAACGTAACAACCCGAATCTTGTTCTGCCCTTTCGAGAAGGTAAAGGGCAAAACAATATTTTCAGCATCTCCAGCAGAACAGCTATCTTAAGATATTCTAAATATCACTTAATAATAAATTCAACACATTTTGCTTCAGTTGTTTGAAACTAAAATCTTCTATCACAATAAATGACCATTTCAAACTAAACTCTACCCTACTCTATTCACTAATATTCCTCAAACCTCATACTAAACGTGTTCTGACACAGTAAAAATGAAATAAAAATTTACCCTGTTTACTTCTTGAACGTTTCAGGTCTAATTATTCCAAAGAATTATTATTTTTTTTTATTAAATAAACATTACTAAAATCTTTGTCTGTCCTCAGCCTCAGAAACAACATTACTTTTCGGCTGACGTCACTAAGCCTGCATAATTTCCAACTCTCTGGCTCCATTCTAGTATGTAACACCCATTTTTCATGATCAAATCCATTCCTGATGGTTAGGGTAATTATTTTTTTAAAATATCCTGTTTCACTTGGAAGTATGTCAGACTACATAGGTAAAATGGGTCGTGAAAACCGTTAAGTGTTTATTAAGATAAATATTTAACCAGATTTAATCCGAGAGGGACTTATGTTGGATTTAAGTACTTTAGCATCATAATTTAGAAAATACAGAAATAATAATATAAATTAACATTTTTATATTAGCTTTTTATATATACATTTTCATAGTAGGGGCAAAGAAAATTATTAACAATCCAAAGTTGATAAAACTGTGACTGTAATGTAATTAAAGTTATGTGTAGCAAGATTTATTGTGATATATTGCACTGAGAAGGGAGTATTCCAGGCTAAACTACTCCTCAATATTACAAATGTATTGTTACAAAAGCAGTTAGCTTTTGGCCCACAAATAAGTACTGAGGCATAAATAGATACTCTGCTTTTTATGTGTCTTCTACATACAGTATATCTTAAATTCTTCATACTTTTTTGGTTAGGAAAAATTCTGATGTGAGAAAAAAATATACATACATATATATATATATATATATATATATATATATATATATATATATATACACTGTGTATTTTGCATTTGAAAATGCACTGCTCTGGTTTGTGAAAAAAATATGCTCACACCATCAAAAACCTGATTTTTTTAGTTTTAACTTAGCAAAAAACTCAAATATCACATTGACATAAGTATTCAGACCCTTTGCAATGACACTTGAAATTTAGCTCAGGTGCATCCCATTTCTCTGGATCATCTTTGAGATGTTTCTACACTTTGATTGGAGTCTAACTGTGACAAATTCAATTGATTGGACATGATTTGGAAAGAAACACATCTCTCTATATAAGGTCTCACAGCTGAAAATGCATATCAGTGCAAAAACCAAGCCATGTGGTCAAAGCTCAGAGACAGGATTGTGTTGAGGCACAGATCTGGGGAAGGCTACAAAAAATGTCAGCTGCAATGAAGGTTCCCAAGAGCATGGTGGCCTCCATAATTCTTAAATGGACGTTTGGAACAACCAGGACTAGGGCTGGGCGATATGGCAAAATATATTATCACAATATTTTTTTCCATATTGATCGATATCGATATTTGTTACGATATATAATTTAATAATGCTGCCCGTTTGAAAAGTATACTGATAATGATGCCTGAAGAAACCAGAAGGTTCAATATTTGTTGAACTATATAGTTTATTAACATAAATAAATAAATAACAATGCAAACATTTAACTGTGCAAACATGGATTGGTTGAGAATATATTTTGTTATAAAAGAATATTGATAAACTTTAAATCTAAATGTTAACATTTTACTTTTAGCAAACATGATTTATCTGCCTTGACAAAACAATGCAAGTTAGCTTGCCTTGTAACTTATTATAAAATATCAAACTAAAAGCTGTGACTACAGTACTATCACATCAAATTTCTTTGGCAGGGCAGCAAACATTTCAAAATGTTTGTAGAGGTACAACCAAGACAACAAAAGTAAACAAGTGAACCACAAAGTCCCTGGCAGATTTAAGTACTTAACTGTCAGATAAATAAAATATTAATTGTGTACTGGTTTTATATATCTCAAATGTTTTAGAGGTAGAAATCTGAGTAAAAAGTGCAAAATGTAAACATTGTAAACCAGTCACTATGCTACACCTTTTAGGTAGTGCTCATCATATGTAACCCTAATTACCCTATTATAGGTTTTTTGCCAGAAAGACTAGTCTGTCCACAGCATCTGGCGTTAACTAACGTTAGCATGTTGGGCAAAACTTGTGGACGGAGTAACATTAACATGGGCCCGCATTTTCATACTCTCGGTGTGGTGGATGGTACCGAGAGTATGAAAATGAGTGTGACCGAAAAGGTTTTTTGTGTTTCCCGTCTTGGTTATCACCGACCGACGGCATATTTTGCAGACCGTCTTTATTTGCGCATCGTCGCTTTTCAGATATCCAAACCACTTCCATATAATTGACGTCTTGTTGCCTTTTTTGTCAACAATTTCCTCAGCTTTGGAAGATAGTTCGAGTTCACTTTCACCGTCGCTTTCGTTGTTTCCACTCATTTTTTCTTTACATTCACTTTCTTCACTGCCGGTAGCTCAAACAGTGCTCTACTAGCAAATGGGCGTGTACTTAGACGCACAAGCCAAAATCTGCGTTCTGACTGGCTGCTGTCCGTTTATTTCTGCTTTGTAATAGGCTGTTAGGTCTATCCATATCGAGTAAACATGTCAAAAGTTTATCATCGTAGTCTAAATAAATATTATCGCAATGCCATATCGAGATCGTTTTATCGCCCAGCCCTAACCAGGACTCTTCCTAAAGCTGGCCGCCTGGCCAAAGCTGAGCAATCAGGTGAGAAGGGCCATGGTAAGCGAGGTGACCAAGAACCCGATGGTCACTGTGATTGAGCTCCAGAGATCATGTGTGGAGATGGGAGAAACTTGCAGAAGGACAACCATCACTGCACCGATCTGGGCTTTATGGTAGAGTGGCCAGACGGAAGCCTCTCCTCAGTGGGAGACACATAAAAAACACCTAAAGGACTCTCAGACTGTGAGAAACAAGATTCTCTGGTCTGATGAAACGAAGATTCAACTGTTTGGCCTCAATTCCAAGCGTCATGTCTGGAGGAAACCAGGCATCGCTCATCACCTGCGCAATACCATCCCAACGGTGAAGCATGGTGATGGTAGCAGCATTATGATGTCGGGGTGTTTTTCAGCAGCAGGGACTGGAAAATACAGAGATATCCTTAATGAAAACCTGGTCCAGAGTGCTCAGGACCTCAGACTGGGCCATAGGTTCACCTTCCAACAGGACAATGACCCTAAGCACACAGCCAAGACAACACAAGAGTGGCTTAAGGCCAACTCTGTGAATGTCCTTGAGTGGCCCAGCCAGAGCCCGGACTTGAACCCAATCGAACATCTCTGGAGAGACATGAAAATGGCTGTCCACTGACAGAGGAGCTTGAGAGGATCTGCAGAGAAGAATGGCAGAAAATCCCCAAATCCAGGAGTGCAAAACATGTCGAATCATACCCAAAAAGACTTGAGGCTGTAATCACTGCCAAAGGTGCTTCAACGTGATATTTCAGTTTTTTCCTTTTAATAAATTTGAAAAGTGATCAAAAATCTGTTTTTTGCTTTAACATTATGGGGTATGGAGTGTAGATTGATGTGAATTTTTTTTTATTCAAAGCATTTTTGCATAAGGCTGCAACATAACAAAATGTGAAAAAAAAATGAAGGGGTCTGAATACTTTCTGAATACACTGTATATTCATAAAAATGTATCCATGTTTAGATGCTGGTTAAAAAGGGCTAAAGCATGAAATTAAACCATTACTGCAAAAAACTTGTGATACAATAAATACAGTTTTCATGAAGCTTTGACCATGCACAGGTGCACCAGATCCGTACAGCCCATCACACCCCCAAGTTAGTGAACATGCATTAGTCCAACCTCCCATGCAGCATTCAGCACAACATCAGGCAGACTGTCCCACCCCAAATAACAGGTGAATTCAACTTTACAGACCATATATAAAAAAAAAAGACAGAGTAAAGGAAGGAAGAAAGGATAGAGGAATAAACTGACTTCTAGGTGTCAGATAAAAATGGCTCAGAAAAGTGATGATGAGGAGAAGGATAAAAATAAACCAGACTTAAGTCAATGGAAGTGATTTATAGAACATATGAAAGTAGGAATGATGGAGAGAACGAGAGAGAGAGAGAGCACAAGGGAGAGAAAGAGGGAATCATTTAATGTATCATGCACATGCCTTGGTGTGGCCACTCTATGAAAAAAATTAAAAGCTGAATGAAATGAAGACAATGATGATGACAGACAGCTGATAGGACCAATGAGTGGCCCAACGTGAATTCAGACATGAACTCAAAGCAAAATAAGGCAAATAATAGCACTGAAGTGTGAAGGATGCGGGATGGGGAGAAACAGCAGGATAGACAGAAAGAGGGTGAGTCATCGTGCATGCTTTTAGCCCCATGCAGAGACAGTCATGGACAAGTAACAAGCGGCAAAAATTAAAAAATGGAAAGAAAAAAAAAATGGAAAGGAAAAGGGAATGACTGGAAAGAAAAATTAATGAGGAATGGAAAAGGAAAATGAAAATGAAAAATACTGTGAATAGGAAGAGATGTGATGGAAGGGATTAAAGAGTTAAAAAAAAAAGGAGTTAAAAAAAAAGAAAAAGAAAAAAGAAAAAGGATTGGGAAAGTACTGTAAATATGAAGGTAGAGGAAGAAAGGGATAAAAGAGAACTTAAAGAAGAGGAAAAGGATAGGGTAGGTAAAGGAAATGACAAAAAGGAAAGGGATAGAAAAAGGAAACAAAATGAAAGGATGGGAAAAAGAGAAAAGGGAAACAAAGGAAAAGAAAATGGAAAAGAAAATATTGGAAAAGGGAAAGAAAATGAAAAAGGAAAGGGAAAGAACAAGGGAAAGCAAAGGGCAGAGAAAATTGATAGGAAAGGGAAAAAGAAAATAATTGGGAAAGGATAGGAAAATACTGCGAATAGAAAGGGAGAGGAAGGAAGGGATATAAGAGTACAGAAAGAAGGGGGCAGAGGAACTGGGCCCCGTAGAGAGGTGCTACCTTGTTCCACCAGCCCTGCTGTGGTGCCTGCAGCCGCGGCTAGTGCAGCCGCAGCCGCAGTGACCGAGGCGGGAGCCGTGGTCTGCCTGCTACCCACTAACACACACATACAGGAGTGTATACATCCATACACACAGACAGACACGTTCATACCCATCCATACACAATCACAAACACAATAAAAAGAAGGAAAGAGAGAGGGAAGAGGAAAGGGGGCAGAGTGAAAGAAAACCATTCATTAGTCTACAGGAGAAAAAATTGTCATAAGAACAGGTCAAACCAATTTTTTGTTTCTTTAAAAGACAGGTGGCTCAGAACACCTGGATCCCCACTAAAACGAGAGCCATATTTTCACTACAGGCAACATAAAACAAAGATAAAAATTCAGCAGCAAACACATTTATGAACGTTTTCTTAATTAACAATGTCCTCTGTTAGACCATGTCCTCTGTTATACCATAATCTAAAGGAGTTAAAAGCAGAGCTCTGACATCACAGATGAGATCACAAAGTACTATAAAAACTAATACAATTTTTCCATTAGGGATACAGTCAATTTAGGAATTTGTGGCTTGCTTTTTGTCAAAGTCAAGTCAGTTTAAAAGGTCATGTTTGAACACTACACTTTTGAAAATACTGGTACATTTTGCTCTGGGAATTCTCCTTAATGCAAATATGTATCATTACCTATAATGTTATGTTTGAATAGCACAATTGGTACATTTACCAGTAAAGGCAACCCAGCAATTTTCCTGCAATTTACCAGGTTGCATGCGTGAATAGGACTTTTGACTATTAGCTTTAAAACAATCTATTTGCTAGTGTCCTCCTCAGAGTTAACAAATACATTTAGCAGGTATACACATTTAATTCCAGGATAATTCCACGATAAAGGACCAAATATATTGATGAGTCATCTTGCACTACACAGATTTTTGTCCAATCAAATGCTCTTTAGAACGAGAATATCCCTCCTCCTTATATCACCTGCAACCGACTAGAAAGTACTGTAGTAAATGATGGTTTATGGCTATGACATTATAAAAGCATATTGGCTTTTAATAAAAAGGGACAAGCCCTTCAATATAGGGGCTAAACTTCCTGTTCTATACAAAATTAAGAAATAAGTAAAAACAGGACAGAAAAGTGTGCCCATCAAATGATTTCATGGGGTTTTTATGGTCAGAGAAAAGCCCGGTGTTATTTTTTTATGATGCATGATATCTGAGAGGTCAGAGCTTTCTGAGACTGCACATTAAGAGATGGAGGTGCAAAAGTGGGCTGAGTGAAAAAATAAATAAATTCTGTGTTAAATTGTAATCTTTGGATAAGTATTAGTTCTTGTATTGTGTGCAATATCTTTGCAACACAATAATTAAAGTCAATGTCAACTTTTAATAAAAGCAAATTATGTAGAACCACAGGTGTTGCTAGACCCATTTAGGGTTGCACGCAAATCTGTGATCGCCTAGAGCTCTACGTTGCAGCGTGAGACTGTTTAGGTGACTTTCTTGCATGTAAAGACTGACTATAGCACAAGCCAATAGCTTTCGAGTGCATGAGGTGAAGGAGCATAAAGCCCTATTAGTTTGACCGAATGAACGAATACACCTTTTAAATGAATCAGCGAGGATCAGGATCTATTGACTGACTGAAGGAGAGTAGGAAGTATGACGTTTGTTTACATGGTAATCTTGTTCAACGAGGAGAGAAAGTGGCTGGATGAAGTAAAAGTAAAAGTGACTGATGACATTACAATGATATGAAGATATAATTAAATAACTTATAATATTTTTTGGCTAATATTGCTATTTTTAGTATAGCTTGATAGTCATGCACAGCAGTTCACAAAATTATAGCTATACTTTATTGTCATTTGTGGGGTAAATGCTTAAGATTCTTAAGGCTCTGTGCTTTGTCAATGGTTTAATGACTCAATCAAAACACACGAAAGACATTCATTTGTTGCCACCTACTAAGTATGGTGTGATTTACAAAAACTGCACTGAACGAATCAGTGAACGAATCTGAATGACAGACAGAGAAACACCTGCTTGAGAAGTTAATTCACTCCTTTAAATAAATGTGCCATTTATTGTTGTAAAAGTTTTTTTGTGGTATTTTATATAACTTTAAAATAAAGTAGCAGTTAAATATTTGATTCTTGTTCAATAACTTTTGTTGATAAATGGAGTACAAAAGGAATGATTAGGACAGATGAAACATACTGTCAATAAATAGACAGTTACAATAAGATATGGTTTGTCTGCATAATTTAAGGGATTTCGGTTATTTTTATAACTTTATAAATATTTATTATAGAAAATGACAATATTCTGAGTGAATATTAGCTAGCTAGCTTGAATGATGTAAAAACACAGTTTAAAAAAACATCATGCAAAAGAGTGGAATACATTAAATGCACATATCTTAAAGTGTCTTTGGGGGCTGAGCCCCCGTAAGATTGAAATCTGAAATCCTATAAATGCTCCTGTGTAGAACAGTGTTTCTTTGGCAGTAACAGACAACAAACTACATCAAGACATGAACAGTGGGGATCCAAAGATACACAAATTACTTCTTGGAGACAGTGCAACCCATTATAACACTCAAACGCAACAGAGAACAGACCAATCAGGACACACACAGCCATCATCTCAACTCTCAATCATATAGTTAAAAGGCAAAAGTAGTAGTTCATCCAAAAATTAAAAATCTGTCATTATTGAATTTTCAAAGAATATCCTGGCCACGCTTTTCCATTTAATGAAAGCGAATGGGGACTGAGGCTGCCAAAAATGCATCACAAAAGTATTATTGAAGTGGTTCATTTATATTGTGCACTACATTCTCAGTGTTTTGAATGTGTTTTAAAGCCATACGATAGCAACTGTTTGAAGAACTAGCTAATCCACTTTCATTATATGGACAAGAGTGGCCAGTATATTTTTCAAAAATTCACCTTTTGTTTTCAACAGAAGAAAGAAGGTCATACAGGTTTGGAACAACATGAGGATGAGAAAATATAGACAGAATTTTTATTTTTGGGTAAACTATACCTTTTAACATCCAGTTTTACCAGGCCCTAGCAACTTACCAGAGAAATTCCGTGACACAAGCATAGTGGTGAGAATAGCCCCCTATGAGGAGAAAAAGGAACTTTAACTGAGTACTGGCTGCTAGGTTAGTGCTCTGTGTATAACTAGGAGTGAGTATGTCTTTGTATCTCACCTTGAGTTTCCTTCGGGCATTGAACTTCTTCAGGCATTCCACAGTCTCTTGTCTGTGCATCATGGAAGCCACGGTAGAGCGTTGCTATGGAAACAAACGAGGAAAGATGTTTACTGTATCTAAAGCTGGTTTGCTTTTGTTTTTGTGCAAGCATTCTGTATGTTGGAGGATACTTACACAGACCCATGGGTGCTTGAGAGCTTCCTGTGCAGTAATTCTCTTGGCAGGGTTGATGGTCAACATTTGATTGATGAGGTTTTTCGCTTCAGGAGTAACTGTGTCCCATTCTGGAGAAGGAAACTGCCAGAAACAAAAACAAAAGTGTGGAGAACAGTGCCAAAACTGATTTGGCAGTCAGCCTGTAGGGAAAACAGTATCCTTTGGAGGTTTATTTACACCAATGGTTCTAATATGGTTTTGCGTTCCAAACCAGCACCAAAATGGTTTATTGTACAAAAGTAAACATATAAATGTATGAATTTTACCATGAAAAGAAAAACTTACAATTTTGGTTTCTAAGCATCTCTTGAATTTCGATGGTTTCTTGCATTGGCAACACCCAATACACATATTATGTTCAGCACAAACTACGTTTATACTTACTGCAAGTGAACTTGTATTTAATATAGACTGGTTAATACTGTATTTTGTTCATGGTTTGTGTATGAGGGCATATCAAGCAAACTGTCCATGTTGGCATCTGCCTCAAAATATGAATCGGTCCCAAAATATGTTTGATTGGATGCATGGCTGTTAATGTCAATTCAACAACAAAAGATTTGGGAAGCGTTTTCTTCTTCCTATTTCAAAGCTGATAAGCCTATTTGCTATCTGCTTATTATTTGTATTTAGCACTGTATATCCCTGCTGTCTGCCACCCTATCAGAAAAGACCTGCAAACCATTTTTAAAAGCCAGATTTGTCAACAAAACCGCTCTCTATCAATCAAACAACATCCCCTTCTAAAAACATTTTTGAACCACATTCGAGGATACTGGTGGTACTTGATATCACCAATTCAATAAAAAATTGCTAACTAACAATTTAGTTGTATTTACCAAATAAATCACAAATAACATTTGTTGCAAAGAGATTACTGTACAAATGAACAATTACAAAACACAAAGTACAACATGACTAGTTCAGCAACATAACTCTTAAGAAAAGTAGTCTAGTCGAGACAAACCAGTAACAGCAGCAGAGAGGCAGGGCAAAAGTTAAGCACATGATTACAAACATTTCTCGAACACCTTATATTGCTTCCGTTTCTCTCAAGGGAAATATCTCTCCAATGAAATATTCATGAAACATTTATAAAATAACTTTTTGCACAAGCTAGATGGAAGAAGACATCAAAATGGCACATGAATGCACCTCAGAAGCCAAAAATAGTCAGGAGAAAGACGGGAAAGAGAACAGATGAGAATAGAAAAAAAATAACGAAGGAGAACATTTCAATTCAATTCAAGTAAATTCAGAGCAAAAGTTAATCAGAACTGTAAAAGATTGTGGGAGATGAATGGATGCAAGGACAAACGAGGAATACGATGATGAGAAAAAAAGAGGAAGAAAATATCAAGAATGGAAAACTTACATCATAAGCTCCAGCTTTAATCTGCTGGTAGAGTTTATGCTGATCCTCGTCCCAGAATGGTGGGTAACCAACCAGAAGAATGTACAGAATAACACCTTGATGGAGACAAATGAAAGAAAATAAGCACGGTTACTTTTGTGACTGTAACTTTGTAAGCTTCCTGTTGGTTGTAAATATATTTTATTCAGCACTGAAAAGTATCATAAAACATTAAATCTAAAAAATGTATTAAATCTATTAAGCACGATTCCACCAATTGTTTTGTGTATGCCTATCCATTACTTTTTTTGAAGTATTGACTTGTTAGCTTAGCAACATGATAACATCAAACTTGATTGTAATCCATCGTTAGCCATGAACTGTCAAATCGACACTATTGTGTGACTCATATCCAAGTCATTGTGTGGCTGTTTCAGTTAGGATGCAGCCCTGGAAGGTAGCTGCCTACGTAGACCGTAGCCAGCGAGGTAGATGGCTAAAATTTAGAACACAGCTATAGTTGCTAATGCAAATAAACCTCAATGGTGGCCTCATACAATCGGTTTGTGTCTACTAATCAATGTCACTGTGTTCAAGTTTACTTACCACAGGCCCAAATGTCCACCGGTTTGCCATATGCCTCCTTCCTCAGCACCTCGGGGGACAGGTAACCTGGTGTCCCAGCAAATCCTGTAAAACACACACAAACACAGATCTGGCCACTCTTTCACACAATCTGGCCACTTTTGCTGTCAGAAGCTGTCAGAATTAACGCGTTAAGGCACGCAATTAATTTAAAAAAGTTTAAGTTGAAAATGCGTACATTTTTCTTTAAGGCGAACACTGCATAAACCAGCATAAACACTTGTTGGAAGCACGGAGCGTTTGTGAGGTGTCTGCCCGGAGTCATTAAACTGACGCACACTTCACAATGCACACACAACCGTGCTTCTGTGTCTGTGATAAAATTAAGAAAGTGTATTTCTATCTTTATACTATGGAAGGCTTTGCTTGGAAAATGTTAATAAAGCATTATATTGTTACATTTTATTTTGTATTCTTTCCTAAGATGGTAAAAAATGCATTTTGACAGGAAAGAATTATATATAGCGTATTTCAGAACTTCAAAAATGTGAGATTAATTGCAATTAGCTTTTTACAATTTGATTAATTACGATTAAAACGACTGATAGAACTAATACAAATTTAATAATTGCACACAACAAATGCAAAAATGAAAATGCAATTAGATTTACACACAAGTTAAATCTATTTATGGTGAATTGTGATTATTATTTGTGTCTTAATATCTGATTACAAGTGTATGTTGAAACAGTTACATACCAAACCATGCCTGCTGCTCTCCCTGCACCTCAATGGCCAGTCCAAAGTCGGCCAGTTTCACAGCGGCATTCTTGCACTTACTGGCCAACAGTAGATTCTCTGGCTGAGGGGAGAATGAAGACAACATTTCTCCTGCCTTAACACAAAACTGTACTAGTGCCTCCAACACACACAAACACAGACAGTATTAGGAACACTATACATGCTGGCACATGTAGGGAAATTTGGTAGTATAAATATACACAGCAGGGATTAAAGTGCCCGCATACCATCACCAGTAATATGTAGGAAATTGCATAATGGAATTAGCCGCGTTCGACATTATAAGGTTATGACAAATAATCAGATTACAAATCTGAATAAAGATTCTTCACCATTTTAGATTTAATACAACAGGATCGTTGTATCCGATCACAATTAATTTGTAAGGATATGCTTAAGGGAATTATGATTAATTCACTCATTGAAAGAATTACAGTATACGTCTAATGACTCAGCCAAGCTGAATTGATATTACGCAGCTGCAAACTCTTTAGAGTAATACTATTCTCATGACTACTGAAAATATTATTGAAAATAATATCACAAATATGTTTAGATATGTTTCGATCTTAGGAGTGCAGTTCTTTTTTTAAAAATGTAGTGACGAGACCATTTATCAAAACATTTCACAATCAAATTAACTTTGAAAACAAACAAGACTTTATTGCTAAACTAAAACATCAAACTAACACATGTAGATAAACATAAACAACAGGTTGGTGAGTGAGCTGTAACCGAAGGATGATCTTTATGATTTGTATAGAGAAATTGAACTTAATGGAGTCTATAGACAATGCCTTGAGGAACCATTGATACTTCATTTAGTCTAACTCCATTTGCAATTGGGTTACTCATATTATATTAAATACAGACCAGCATGTTCAGGGAAAGTTGGAGATGTAATTGCATTTCCTTTCATTGCTTTGGCTCTTTGTAAAAAGTTATATTTGTTCTGTCGATGTTTTGGACATCTGTTAACCCTCTGGGGTCGACGGACGCGCCGACGCATTCTGCTGGATATTTTCTTCATTACAGCGGAAACAACTTAAAATACTCCCATCATTTTGGGGCATACAGTTAAGTGTAAGACATCATTAGAGACTATAAAGGGTCTACTTTTATTTGTGTACACTCACAATAACAACAAAACCTTGTGCTTTTGTAAAATAAAGAAAATAAAAAGGGTGAGCTGTCAGCAGTCTCCGTGTTCACGAGCATATTTCAGAAACAAGTCACAAAAATGAACTGAAACTCTGCGAATACTTATCACACAAACATGAAACATATGTCTAAAGAAAGCTTAAGATTTCCACTTTTAAATAAAACAATTACAATTTAAAACAAATATTCTCCTACAATGTAATCTGTATGAAACTAAGCAATGTACATTTTTTACAGGCTCAGCTCATTATAGCTAATGTGATCCCACCCACCAGCAGAGCGCGTCATTCATACGCTAATGCGCTGAGGCGATCAACGCAAATGGGAAACGCCCCGACAGCGAGGTCTGATGTAAACAATTAATTCACATTACTGCGCGTTTGTAACGATACACAGGCGAGGAAACTCCTTGATAGTAAGGAAGAGTTAACATTTTCCTCAGAAGAATAGCGGGACTCCGATGAACGTTTGTATTTTGAAGAGAGACTTGATCCAGCCGAGGATACAATTTCGGACGAGCAAGTCATTTAGTTTTCATTAGCTAACATGCTATTTTATATAAACATGTACATATTTTACTACTGGGACTGTTTTCAGACTTGAATATGCCCAAATTACAAAATCACCATCTTATAACGATTTCTGAAGGATCATGTGACACTGAAGACTGCAGTAATGATGCTAAGAATTCGGCTTTGATCACAAATTGCATTTTACAATATATTCAAATAGAAAACTGTTCTTTTAAATTGTAAAATGAGTTTGATCACACTACAGATTTGCAGTAAATCTGTGTACCTTCAGTGGATAGACCCTGCTGTGTAACCAGAGATAGACAAAAAAATCCACTCTGATCAAATTGCTTTGTTGTTTAAACAGCGCAGTTAACCTGCCACTTAAATAGATTAATCTAGCTTCGAACGAGTTGAAAGTACAAGCGCTGCTCCGTAAAACATTAAGAATTACTCTAAAATAACTAGAGTAATAAATATCACACTGCAAAGAGCTTTTATTTGTGCATTAAGATTCGCCTTGAATGCATTGGAATTGCAAATGCCACGTTGAGTTACAACGAGCTGAACGTGATGGCTGTAATTTGTGCATTGTTGAATATTTTGACTTTCACGTGATTCGGAGAAACTGTGGTTTCATGATGACAAGAGTTCACGGGAAGTCCTAGGTGACTCACCAATCATACGCAACCTGCCAATGCCATATTGTCAACAAAGTACAGCATAGCTAAGCTAATAAGTTTTGCATTGAAAGCCTATAATAAACCATGTGATGAAAGAAACGAGGGCCCACAGCACAAAACCTCACCGGCCCTCATCCAAGAACAGTGAAAGGGTGAATATTCCAACGAACCCTGAAGCAGCACCAGGAATGGATTTTAAAGACCTCAATAAGCTAGCAAGGAACAATGACATGTTCACGCAAAATCCTGCGGAGGATCATTATATCCATGCTTACCTGTGTGACATAGACTTCCACCTGAATATGAGGCCTCAGATGAATAACAGAGACACTTTGTACCTACTATGGATAACATCCTCTCTTGAGGTGCGATGTGTTCTTGACAGACAATCAAACTACACAAAATCTGACTACACACTTCTAAGAGAGGCACTGATTAAAGAATTTTCAGACCCAGAGCAAGAACTGTTTACCACCTTTAACACCAAACAGGGTTGGAAAGAGACCATACAAGCCTACTACCATCAACTACAGCAAGCTTACCTCAAGTCCTAGAATGAACCTGAGATGGAAGAAGACCCTGCAAAAACCTGCATCCCACGGTGAACTATCATCTAGGAGTCACAGCCTGTCCTCGACAGATCAACAACTGCGTGACTTGGCACATAAAGCTTATTTTAAACAAATAATTGCCTCAAGAAAGGCCCCCAAGACATTGTCAATCTCAAGCCTCTCAAAAGCAAGGGCTGGCATTAGAATATGTGGCATCACAACAAAGCCAGGTTTTTCAGCATAAAGTGGCGTAAACCCCATGGCGATCAAGAGTGAGAACCCCAAATCAGTGCCAGACCCAAATGTATGTCCAACCACTGGGAGAAACCGTGGAACAAACCACATCGCCCAAGCCATCCAAAAGAAAGGACAACATAGAAACCCAGATGGACATTTAAAGCCAACTGATGACAAAAGCCAATTCAACACTACACAGACAGACACAGAACGGAGCCTGCACAAGAACAAGATAAGCCACCAGCAAAAGTTCAAGCAGAACCTACTTCAAGCAGAATCCGCCCATGGCCGACCATAAAGAAAATTAATACTCACCCTTTCTCAAACAATGACTGGAACACAGGTGCAAAGCACAACAGTGACCGTCACTGCACCGGCTTATGGACTGAAAACCATTAGACTTAAGTCTCAACCACACCCTAACTCACAACATGACAAAAATTCAGTCATACAGAAGCTCAGGATGAGTCATATACAGACATCAAGAACTGTGTGAAAGACTTCCATGAACTGTGGCTTAATCAGCACCCATAGTCACCTAGAGGATCCAGATTAGCCAAGACACAAAGCACCAATCTTCAAATGGACAGTAGACAGATAAGAGCTCTGAAATATCAGAAAAGGGGGGAGGTTGAAACAGACTGACACAGCTTAAAACAGCCTGACATAGCTCTAACTCTTCTTACAATACACCACTAACACAGCCAACCACTTAAGGAAAATGGCAAACTATTTTCCTCATAGATAAAGCACCCAACATTACTTCAAGATACCTGAAATCCCTAGCTACCATACACTAATTCCCTTTCAAGTACACACAAAAAAACTCAACAATGTGGAGGCGTTGATGGAGGTGTTGTCTTGTTGTTTGTTTGTGTTTGTCTGCTTCTTCTGCCTATGTTCCAGCCATCGTCAGTGCCCACATTTCAACCATTTCCGCTCGAAGGGGGGATATGTAGGATTTTATGGGCAGAAGAATTATTAATTTCCAAGCTGAATGACTTAAATACAGGATCTACATGGATATTTACATCCAAGTTATTAAAACTAAGACACACAGGCCAGCAGTCACTCCGGACATTCTTCAAAGTCATAACTTAAAGACACTGCCAAGGAGTCTAGCTAAAAACCTCAGCTGCCTAATGTTGACCGTCGTGAGAACAAAGAGAGTTCTGTGGACCCTCACCAGGGCAGAGGTGATGGTCAGCATACCACCTTACATGACTATCATCATTGTTCAAGACACAGAGATTAAACTGACTCATTGGACCTGAATTGTTGAACTTCTCAGCAGGGCAGAAAACTAATGCTCTACTCATAACTTCAAATGTATAAAATTAACTTAAGTGTATACACATATTAGGATATCTCATCTTAATTCCAGGAACTTTAACACAATTGCAAAACTAACTTTTCTTGGGTTTTAACAATGTACATACCTGTATTATTAGCTATTATGCTATCAGAGGACTTCATTGTATTGTTCTACACTGCACAATGCACTCTTGTCTCTTTTTGATAGAAACATTTTGTAGCCTGATGTAACCTTTAAAATATGTTTAGTGATTTTAAATCACTTATAAATGACAAATTGATGTTTATAATCGTTCATCTTGTTTTATTCATGTAATTTTACTGGAATGGTAACCATTCATGACAAGCACATCATGTTTACTATCGTTGAGATTCTTTCTGCATTTCAGGAAAGTTTATGTTAATACATTTTGATATATACAGTTGTACCCGAGATACATAAAATGCATGATTAAAACATGTACATTTTGAGTGGGAAACAGGAGTCTCCACAGTCAAAGACTCAATCACATTCAGAAAGAGAGACAGGAAGATGATCACATGGTATTGGAAACAACACTTCTGATTGGCTCAAGACACCTTTGGTGTGCGGCAATCCTCAATAGTACAAAGCCTCCCCGTCTCGGACAAACCCTCTCTTTTCTTCTGCTCTCTTCATCCTCCATGCTCTTGCCCTTGTGGCTCCGGTACCCTTCTGTCTTCACAGGATGTAGAGTCCAGGAAAGCTTGGAAAGCAAAGTTCCAAGGAAGCTTTTCTCCATCTCTGCCCTACGACACACACATGACGGGAGTCGCAAGTTTCCCTTGAGGGAGGCCTCGCTTCAAAGCCCTGCCTCATCATTCCAATCCACGATCTTAACAGATGTCCAAAACATCAATGGATTAAACAGAATTTTAAACAATGAGCCAAAGAACCAAAGCAACGAAAGGAAACGCAATTACATCTCCAACTTTCGCTGAACATGCTGGTCATTAATATGAGTAACCCAATTGCAAATCGAGTTATACTAAATGAAGTATCAATGGTTCCTCAAGGCATTGTCTATAGACTCCATTAAGTTCAATTTCTCTATACAGATCATAAAGATCATCCTTCGGTTACAGCTCACTCACCAACCTGTTGTTTATGTTTGTCTAAATGTGTTAGTTTGATGTTTTAGGTTAGCAATAAAGTCTTGTTTGTATTCAAAGTTAATTTGACTGTGGTATATTTTGTTTTTAAATAGACTCGTCACTTGATTTTTTTAAAAGATCTGAGCTCTGAAGCTCGAACCATATCTAAACATGGTGGTCTCTATAAAGGATAATCAGTTGATGCAAAACTCATAGAAATGAGACTCATTTCTATGCACAGCTAAAATGGCTTCACTATATTCAGTGGTCTGGCAGTTCTACCAGGTGTCTGAAAAAGACAATAAGTCCGCAATTTGCAACATGTCCCATGAGGCGGAAAGCACTAAAAACTTTTCAACACCACCATCAGACATTTGAAGGTTAGTCACGTAAAGGAATATGAGCTGTTAGCACTCGGGCAGAGAGAGAGAGTGGGACTGTTTAGCAGCTCAGGCACCACTCACTCAGATGTCAGTAACAGAGACATTGCAACAACATCAACCCTACAGAAAGGACAGCAAAATAATGTAATTCATATGCCTTGATCATCAGCTGCTGTCTACTGTGGAAGTTGAAGGTTCCGGCGACTCATGTCCTACATGGATTTACACTACACTCAGCCAGGGTGTAAATATTTCACTGATGTATGCCTGCCGCAGTTATACCAAAGTGTTTACACATGTTGACAGCCTTAAGAAGGACAACATCACAACAATCAGTTTCACAAGTGACATTTGGAGTTCGGGTGCATGTCCCATGTCCATGCTGAGCCTATCTGCGCAGTTTATTAATCAAAACTTCGAACTATAAAGTTGTTCTTCATTCTCAAGAGTTTTCAGGGTCACACACCGCAGAGGCTCTTGTGACATGTTTCAAGCATGGGGAATCCCAAAGGAAAAAGTGCACGTTATTCTAAGGGATAATGCCAAGAACACGGTAAAGGCCATGAGGTATGCAGATCTACCCAGCTTGCTGTGCATGGCTCATACTCTCCAGCTCGCCGTGGCCGAGGGAGTTGCATCGCTGATATAATAGCCTCTAGGAGATGCATCTGTCATTTCAAACACTCCCAGCTTGCCTACTACCGACTTCAAGGTATTCAGAAACAACTTGGCCAGCCTATCAAGAGGCTACAACAAGATGTACCAACCAGGTGGAACAATACTGTATATATGCTAGAGTCTGCTGGAACAGAAACGTGCACTGTGTGCCTACAGAGCTGACTATGACTTGCCTTCCATGTTCACCGGCAGCCAGTGGAAATTGGTGGAAAATATGATTTCTCTACTCACCCAATTTGAAGAGCTCATGCAACAGATCAGCTCATCAACTGCATTGGCTGCAGATGTTATACCATCCATCAGAGCTTTAACTCATTGTGGCAGGGTGGAGGGCGGGGCCGGGTCGTGATCCTACACACCCGGTCCCGTATTAGGCTAATTATGCCTCCGTGAGGGTTAAAGGCTGACTGCAGGGGACCGTGCGGGAGAGAGAGAGATCGTTAGCGGACATGTCCGTCATGTGTGTGTTTATGTTGTCTAATACGGGACCGGGTGTGTAGGATCACGACCCGGCCCCACCCTCCACCCTGCCACACTCATCTTCTTGAGAAAAAAGACTGACCATGGTGTAAAAACGGCAAGTTGTTGGAAGCGGTCTTGAACAGATTCAGTGACACTGAATCTGAGCACCTGTGTACCATCGCTACAGTGCTCAATCCGAGGTGAGAAAACTTAATTCCCACATTCTTCACATTTCTGTGTGAGTGAATTAAAGAGCAGACGAGAAAACGGGCAAATGAGCACTTTTCAATTGAAAATCGATATAAACAGAAAAATCTATATTTTTGACAACTCTAGAAGGCTACCCAATACATATTGCAAGAATATCTAGCTTGGCCTAAATGATTAATAAAAGGAGCTATTGCTGAAACGATTACAGTGTTGTAAATTTGCTGTAAAAATAAGCATCTGGAAGAGTTAATAATAAGACAACAGAATCAAAATGAAAATTTGGAGTATGCTATGAGGCCAAGACTATAACTAATCAAAACAAGAGCCAAGCATAACCTACAAAATGCATTAAATTATAGAAAATGTCTTATTCTGTATTTTCTTTTTTTTTCTTAAAAATTCTCTATGATGTTACATATTGCTTTTCTAGAATGGAGCAACTGTAACTTAACCCAATTTCCCCTCGGGGATCAATAAAGCATTTCTGATTGATTTTTAAAAAATAAATTCATTAATGTTTTGATTTTGTTGTTAATATAAAGGCTGATATTTCCCCGACACACTCAAGCCCCAGATACTTGGGCTGATTTCTGATGTCCTGGACAATGGACTGGAGCAGCAGAATGGTGAGGCGAGTTTGGCAGCTAGCTGTTCCGAGCCCACAGAGAAAGTACCACGAGCTGGCTCTTTGTATGCTATGTAGACTGAGTTGTTGGATGAAGATGGGGAACATGGTGGAGGAGACATCAGCAGCTCAACATCATCGTAGATGAACCTCTACATATCGGAGCCACTTATCCCACGGAGCAGACAGCCACTTGTTTTTTGGCAGGAAAATAATTGCCATTTTCCCGCTCTTGCACAAGCAACACGAGCATACATCTGTGCACTGTGCACAAGTGTAGATTGCAAGCAACTTTTAAGCTCAGCAAGGAATATTGTAGATGAGAAGAGGAACAAGCTGTCTGCCAAAAATGTGGTGATGCTTAAGAAGTAAGCTTTGGGAGATATGAATCTACTAACCCCAAGCCCCCCACACACACCCATCTCTACCCCACTCTCTCTCTCTACTCCTCTCTACCACTCTTAAAGCAAACAAAAATTCCATGAGCTTTCCAGAACAAAAAGTGGCTACTCAAGTGCAGCTGTGGTTCTGTTAGTGTCAGCTGCATTTCTTGACATCCCAAGAGATGTGAACTTACAATGGGCCTGGATTGTTAGGCCTGCCCTGAGAAGTGTAATACAGACATCTTGGCTATAGCCTTTTTTGTTTAAGTTTTTATAGTCTAAAGTTGAAGTAAATTTATAAAGACTTAGTTTGTTCTGTTTTTGTAATTTATTTCACAGGAAAGCTATATTTGTTAAGCTCTTAGCTGTTCTCAATAACTAAGCATAGGCTGCTATGGTTTAAGTTGTGTCTCTAAGAGATGGAGTGGAATAAGTTGTACATGTTTCCTGCCAACAAATAAACAGTTGTCAATTCATGATACTTTATCATCTCTTAATTTTAATACTTAATATACATTGTTGTTAAGAATAGTTAAATAAATAAATAAATAATGCTACATGATAAATAGAAGGCTTCAAATAGACCCTGTTATCTGTGATCGATATTGGCCAATACTGCTTCCAGCAATAAGTGATCGGACCCAAAAATCCTGATCGGAACACCCTTAATGAGAATAGAATTACTCTAAAGAGTTCACAGCTGCGTCATATCAACTCAGCATGGCCAAGAGATTAGAGGTATACTGTAATTCTTCTAATGAGTGATTTAATCATAATTCCCTAAAGCTAATTCCTTACATATTACTTGTGATCGGATACAACAAGCCTGTTGTATTACATTTTAAATGGTGGAGAATCTTTATTCAGATATCTAATCTGATTATTTGTCATTTATACTTCTTATAATGGATGCGGAACTTGGCTAATTCCATTATACAATGTCTAAATATTATTGGTAAATGTACGCGGGCACTTTAATACATACCGTGTACATTTATACTACCAAATTTCCCTACACACACTTCACTACAAGAATAGATAGTCAGATTTATCTCACATGTTCACAGCATAAAACCATCACCAGTTCTAAAATGACATACAATCACTCTCAACAAACCAGAGAGCATGTAAAAAATAGTTGTGGTTATGTTGACTTTATTACAAAATAATGAATCACCAGTCAAAAACTGACTGTAGCTGCAGAACTTTCTAACTGAACTGCAGAATGTTTCTAAATGAAACATAACGAAGGCATTTTTTCTTCACTGGTAACAAGAAAGTGTGTGTTTTCCTCACGACTGACCCAGATTATCTAGCCTCATTATTCTATGTCAGTGAAGGATGCTTATAATGTGATATCCCCTCTAGTGCCACCCAATACTTCCACAGTGCACACGCGCGCGCGCGCGCGCGCACGCACACACACACACACACACACACACACACACACACACACACACACACACACACACGCGCACACACACACGCACACACACACACACAAACACACACACACACACACACACACAAACACAAACACAAACACACACACACACACACACACATACACATACACAAACACACACACACACACACACACACACACACACACACACACACACACACACACACAAACACTCACACAAACACAAACACACACACAGAGAGAGAGAGTTTTATTACAATGGTTGCAACTCTGTAAGGGCTGGCTAAAAAACCAAATACACACACCTTAAGCACTGCAGCAGATAGTGATATCTGAAGCACCTTTTCCTGCATTGCAATGTAGGGTGAATCTAAGATCCACTTTCCACTCTAGCTCTTGGTCTATCCATACATATATGGAGAGACATAATTTCCCTGCAATATTTCACAGCATTGTTATGCAAGTACTGTAATAACAAGAAATTCAGCCTACATTCTAAGAAACAACAGAAGAACCTAATGTTCAACTGGTTCCATAACTTATTATAAAGAAAATAGTTCAGGTCCTGGGTACCTACTGGCCAAAGCAGCGTTTCAATTATGATAAAATGTTTGATATAATAACAGCAATAAGATATGCTGCACATAGAATGACGTTCAGTCAGGGACTTGTAGCGGACAAATGGCACTTATATTACTTTAATAAATTAATGATTTAATGGAAAGTTGGGCTGTTAATATTGTAAGTATATGAAGTTTTATACTGCATATGTCAAAGTTTTATATATACAATAAGATGCCGTGCTATACTGTGAAAATATTCTTGGCTAAAGAGTCAGCTACACATTGAGCCAAAAAACAACCTTTAGCAGTGACCATATTCATAATGAATTATGGTCCCTCGTACCTTTTTTCTTAAGCTTGCCTGCTCACCACTATTCCTTAACTAGAATGTCCTAAAATCTGCCTCAAAACTCATATAATGTCAAGGCAGTCCTCATATGGTATTGCTAATGCAGACTGCTTCAAAAAAGAGGTTAAACTCACACTCGTCCGAGGGCTGGAACACCAGAAGCTATTTATATATATATATATATATATATATATATATATATATATATATATATATACCCAGCAGTGAAATCCATGACTGTTCTTTTTAGCAAAAATCTTACACCAGCATGGCCTCACATGTAGCTACAGCAAAGAATCTAAAAAATACGTAGTAACATCAATTTTCCATCAATCTACACTCATACCCCATAATGACAAAGCAAAAACCAGATTTGTGATAACTCTGCAAATGTATTAAAAAGAAAACAAATGAAATAACAGTGTGGACATGCAACTTTTGGAAAATGCTTGAAAACGGAGAGCGTTTCGAAAATGAAAACGGCGTTTTCAAATGTATACGGATTAATGTGGATGTAGCCTAAATACCTTGTTTCAAAAGGAAACGTCAACATAGGACAGAAATCTGCAATCATCAAGCGATTTCATGGATTCTTTAAAGCTACTCTTTGAAATGCAATGCATATACTGTAGCAAAAGCATGTGTTTCTATTGTATATGTATCTGGTCCTGCGCTCTTTAAGAGGGCAGATGCATTTATGAGAGCATTTATGCACGTCTGTATGTGTGTGCAAAGGATCTCTCCACTTTTAGCAGTGGCATTCCTGTCATGCTCACTCTCAGATCCCCGCTGTGGAGAAGCGCGTGCAACAGGCCACAACTCAAAATGTCAGACTGGCGTGGGCAGACACTGATACCGGGAAACTAGTGTGCTGGTACTATCAGGGTTAAGTACGTACCACTGCAACACCGTTTGCCTGCTGTGGATTTTTGAAATGTAATTGTTGCTTTGTCTGTATTTACTGGTTGTTGCTACATTGACATTATGAACAAAGTTCTAAATGGACAGTTCACCCAAAAATGAAAATTCTGTCTTCATGCACTCACTCTCATGTTGTTCCAAACATGTATGGCTTACTTTTATCCATTGAACATGAAAAAGAAGATGTTAAGCACAATGAGAGCGTCACTCACCATTCAATTTCATTATATAGAGAAAAGATGCAATGAAACTGAATGGTAAACTGAGACTTCCTTTTAAAGAGAGCAAGTCATAGGGGGTTGTAACAACACTAGAGTAAGTATATTACAGAATTTTCATTTTTGGGTGAACTATCCCTTTAATCCAAATGTATATTGGGTGAATGTACTACAGATTCAATCATATCGAAGGACCTTGCGGTCACACATTTACTGAAATAAACATGAATTTAATTTAGCATGTTTTGTACAAACTCAAAGCAAACCATAAAAAGAGCATACTTTTGCCTTCTTATATATAACTAAAATGTTATTATTACACATAACCTTTTTTGACAACCGGACTTGTGCAGAGACACATTAAATATATAAAGTCATAATCAAACCACAAATGCATGCATGTACAAGACAAACAAGCAAGCCGCGGTGAGAACATTTAACAAGAAAAAACAAAAGGATTTTACTTTCTACAAAGACAGAAACACGTGCAGCATGCATTTTGAAGTGTTTTTTTTAAGAATCACCAAGCACTGATTATGGCTGAGAATCTTAAGTTCATCTGAAAAGGTTAAGTCAGATTCTTAAGCATCCTAGGCTAGGGTTTGGCCAGTACACATTACAATACATGCTAGGTAGCGTGACAATTGAATTATGTCAAGAGACCACACTTCTGAGAAGCACACTGCATGTTAGAGAAGGTCACAGGTCAGAGAAGAGCCATAAATGGCATTGCAGTGCAGTGACTACACTGACTCTCTGGGCTTTAGAAGGGGTTTATGGGGAATTGCAATTAAAATAGAAGTCAATAAGAGCAATTTAGAAAGTAAGAGTTTTTTTATGATTCAATTTGGTCTACTTCTATTTCTTATACTCTATAATAAGAATATTTAGTGGAAGCTCTCTTAAAACACTCTTTTAAGAGAGCTCTCTTTTTTTTTAGGGCCCTGACAATGAGATGTCTTTTACTGAAAAATTAAAATTAGCAGCAAACATCCACTGTTGTAACAGACTGCAGAGAATTCCTTTGCAACAAATTTAGAACAGCTTTTTAGCGTTTTGTAGTTCCAATAAATTCTTGAACTCTTCCCAATTGGTGTAGTCTTACTTGGAACATTCATGAAAATGATTGAATCACCAGCAACACACACACACAGTAACACATACCTTGCAATATCACTGTACAAATCGGACTGACCTCCAATAGAGCTGTTCATGTTGTAGTCCAAAAACCAGGAAGTGAATTTGCAATGGGTACCCTCTAGATTTTCCAATGGATTTTTATAATGGGGTTTTTCAACATATGAGGAAAATAAGGTCTGTGGTAAACATTACTTGACGATGCGCGGAGGTTTTGTTCTTAAACACAGCAAATTACACACTGCAGTCATATACCTCAAACTTGAATTTTGAAGCCGAATTGAATTACATACTTTTTTTAATAATACACGGTGGCTTCAACATTCACGTTTGAGGTATGAACGTGTATCATTTATGTTTTAGATAAAAATGTCCACATATCATCAAGTAATGTTTACCACAGTGAATTTTACTTAAAAAAGATATATATATATATATATATATATATATATATATATATATATATATATATATATATAAATAACAACTCCCAAGGAAAATCCAGATGGAACCGATGGCGAATTCTGGTTTTGACTACAAATAAGCAACATTGCCGTTAAGCAACATTTTATCAGCGACACAAAAATATAATCCACACAGTGATAGGCACATATTTTTCACTGACAAAATACGTACGTTTTATGAGCACACAAATGTTCACACACTTTAAGGACAGCGATGACATGACACTTGTCACTTACCTTCAGGTCTCGGTGCACAACACCCATTTGATGGCAGTGAAGCACCGCCTCCAGGATTTGCTGGATGCAGTGACTGCATGCAAACAGCAGGGGGCGCAGGTTAGTTTGAGCAGCATTACAGTCTCGTGCACAGGCCAAGGGGGTTGGGGTATTTGGGGCAGGTGAAATCAACCAGAATAGAAACCCCGTTATTAAACAAAACTGCAGTTGGACTTTAGCAATTATAGGCTAGACGGCAAAACATTCCCTTGAAAGTTAAGGCTTTATATTTTCAGAATTATGAGCTAGGTAAACAGGCTATATTGTAGCTTTACAAACTAACATATGGAGGCAACGCATTGTGCCTGTTATGAATGGGCAGCGAAGGCAGACGAGGAGATGCGGATCCAAGTGCAGTTCAACTTTATTGAGGAAACAGACAAGGCAGGTACACGGAAAACTCGGGAACAAAGGAAAAACCCTCAATGGGGAAATAAACACAAGACTGAGAAAACAGGCAGGGAACACATACCAGGCTAACAACATTCAACGATAGACAACCACTGAACAAACAGACAGGGTTTAAATACACGGACATGGGAAGACAGGAACCAATGAACAAACAGAACTCAAACAAGATGACAAATGGATAAACAGAAACCAGTGGCAAATTAACGAGGACAGGTGAAAACAATGAATGAGAACACGAACGCTAACAAGGACTATGGAGTTAAACAAGGGACAAAAGTGAAAACTAAGGAATACAAGAGTGACAAAAATGACAACCAAGGGGTAACAGTGAGAACAAGACGAGGTGACCCTAACAGAGCCCCCCCCTCAAGGATCGGATTCCAGATGAGCAACAGTAACATAACATAAAACAAAAAAAAAAACACAAATGTGTCCATTGTGCCCCCCACTCAAAGGGCAGGCAGGAAGTCCAAGGGGGCACAGAGAGCAGGCAGGAAGTCCAAGGGGGGCACAATGGGCAGGCAGGAAGTCCAAGGGGGGCACAGAGGGCAGGCAGGAAGTCCAAGGGGGCACAAAGGACAAGGACAGGTTCAGGGGGCCAGGGAGGTATCGACAGGGCAGGGACATGTTTGGATGGCCCGGGGGCTGGCCATAAGGCAAGGGCCGGCTCAGGGGGCCTAGGAGGAGGCCACAGGACAGAGGCTGGTTTTGGTGGCCTGGGAGATGGCCGTGGGCCAAGGGCCGGTTCAGAGGACCTGGGACGTGGCCACAGGACAGAGGCCGGTTTTGGTGGCCTAGGAGATGGCCATGGGGCAAGGACCGGTTCAGGAGGTCTGGGAGCTGGCCACAGGGCAAGGATAGGTTCAGGAGGCCTGGGAGTTGACCACGTGATGTGGGTAGGCTTGGAGGACATGGGTGGTGGCCGCAGGATAGGGGCCGGCGGAGCCGCGTGGGGCGGAGCCAAGGAGGACTTCGGAGGCAGGGCCGAGGGAGGCCCAGGAGGCGTTGGAAGCGGAGCCATTGCATGCTCTGGAGTCTCTGGGAGCAGAGCCGTAGGAGGCTCTGAAGGCGGAGCCGAAGGAGGCTCGGGAGGCGGAGCCGTAGGAGGCTCGAGAGACTTGAGGGGTGGAGCCCTGGGAGGCTCGAGAGGCTCGGGAGGCAGAGCTCTGGGAAGCTCGAGAGGCGGAGCTCTGGGAAGCTCGAGAGGAGCCCTGGAAGACTCGGTAGGCAAAGCTCTGGAAAGCTCGGGAGGCTCGAAAGGCGGAGCTCTGGAAAGCTCGGAAGGCGGAGCTCTGGGAAGCTCAGAAGGCGGAGCTCTGGGAAGCTCGGAAGGCGGAGCTCTGGAAAGCTCGGAAGGCGGAGCTCTGGAAAGCTCGGGAGGCTCGAAAGGCGGAGCTCTGGAAAGCTCGGAAGGCGGAGCTCTGGGAAGCTCGGAAGGCGGAGCTCTGGGAAGCTGGGGAGGCGGAGCTCTGGAAAGCTCGGGAGGCGGAGCTCTGGAAAGCTCGGGAGGCGGAGCACTGGAAAGTTTGGGAGGCGTTGGCGCTTGGACGGTCATGGCTACAGACGCTGGCTCAGGGACGGTCGAGGCTACAGGCGCTGGCTCAGGGACGGTCGAGGCTACAGGCGCTGGCTCAGGGATGGTCGAGGCTACAGGCGCTGGCTCAGAGACGGTCGAGGCTACAGGCGCTGGCTCATTGACGTTTGAGGCTATCGGCACTGGCTCATTGACGTTTGAGGCTACAGGCGCTGGCTCGGGGACGGTCGAGGGCTCAGGCTCGCTCACCGTGGCTGACGAGGACTCAGGTTCACTCACAGTGACATGCGTTGGCGCAGGCTCGCTCACAGTGACATGCGTAGGCGCTGGCTCGCTCACCGTGACAGGCGTGGGTGCTGGCTCGCTCACCGTGACAGGCGTGGGCACAGGCTCGAAGACCGGGGCAGGAGTGGGCACAGGCTCGAAGACCGGGGTAGGCGTGGGCCGGAAGGCGGAAGCCCGTCTTCTCTCCCTCCTCCGGGCAGATGAAGAGGGCCGCGCTGGCTCGCTGACCAAGGCAGGCGTGAAGGGACGAACCACGGGCGAATGGAGGGTTACCACTGTGGGAGGAGTGGCAGGGTTCTCCTCGAAGACGCCCACAGTGAACGGTGAAGCGCAGACCAGCAGAGTCTCTTCAATGAACTCGAGGAGCGTCCAGCCGCGCGTCGACGGTGGTAACCGCTCCTGGAGCGCACAATTCAGGTTGGCCTGAAAAAACACCACCAGGTCGGAGTCAGGGAATTCGGTGGCACTTGCAATCGCGAGGAAATCGCGGATGTGGTCCTCCACCGGACGGTTTCCCTGCCTAAGGCTGAGCAGACGGCAGCTTGCTCGCAGAACCGCTGGATCCATTGTTTTGGTCTATCGTTCTGTTATGAATGGGCAGCGAAGGCAGACGAGGAGATGCGGATCCAAGTGCAGTTCAACTTTATTGAGGAAACAGACAAGGCAGGTACATGGAAAACTCGGGAACAAAGGAAAAACCCTCAATGGGGAAATAAATACAAGACTGAGAAAACACATACCAGGCTAACAACATTCAACGATAGACAACCACTGAACAAACAGACAGGGTTTAAATACACGGACATGGGAAGACAGGAACCAATGAACAAACAGAACTCAAACAAGATGACAAGGGGATAAACAGAAACCAGTGGCAAATTAACGAGGGCAGGTGAAAACAATGAATGAGAACATGAACGCTAACAAGGACTATGGAGTTAAACAAGGGACAAAAGTGAAAACTAAGGAATACAAGACTGACAAAAATGACAACCAAGGGGTAACAGTGAGAACAAGACGAGGTGACCCTAACAGTGCCTATAGAGAATTCTAGATAGTTTATATTATTAAAATTTTTGTCAACATATCTAGGACTTGTCTATTTAAACCACTGCAAAACTCAGCAATTTACTAGAAAGTAGTGATCGATGATTCAATGATAGTAAATAAGAACAAATCCTGAATTTAAATTAACACTTATTTAACATATGTATTCAAAATGTTAAATCAATTTTAAATATTAAACACTACAAAATGAAATTCTAAAAAGAATTTGTAATGGTTTATTAGCCTGTATTATCCCTTAATAAAGCTGTTAATTTATGTTAGAACTGACAGGCGGAATGAACACTTCTATTAATCAGTAAAGACATCAGATAATGGTAATAATTTCTGAATGGTGAAATATTAGCAGAATAAATGGCCTGGCCAATATATTCGTTTATCACAAACAGAAAGTAGGGATCCCATCGGTGGCCATATCGTTGTAAGCCGAAAAATGTGAATTTAACAGTTATCGTCCGATAAGAAAATTAGGCTGATATATAAAAGCTAATAAATTATGGCTTTTTCAGGCACACTCCTCATCATGAGGGTTTTGATTGGTACCTTCTGCATGACATGGCAAGTCAGCATGTAGCAGACTTTGGTTTAGAAGTTCATCTTGGAGCTGAGTAAATACTAAAATTTTTGGTATGTTAAAGCATTTAATCATTTTGAAGTGAGTTTGAGACTTGTTTGTTTCTTATTGTAGTCTTTTTACAAATTGAATTAAGTGCAATGAACTGTATAAAAGTAGCTCACACATCAAATGAATTATAAATTGCAGAGACAATAGATTTTAAATAAAAAAAAGTTGGCCAAAGTAATGTAAAATGTATATATTCATCTAGTTAAAAGTAGGCTACATTTGGTAAATGGTTATAGGAAAATGTTTCCATGAAGGTTTATTTTGTTTTCTGGCTTTATAAGCTGAGCCTTTTGTTTTCGGCGAATGGCCTACAAATATAATTAATTATCGTTATCAGCCAAAATGTCCATATCAGTGCATCCCTACTAGAAAGCAACATGAATCTAACATACAATGCCTTGATCATGACTGTAAAATGTTTACAGTTGTTGTGGGTCAAGATTCAGTGTAAAATGGGTAAATCAGATGATAAATAGATGGATTTATTTATAGACTGCATAAATAGCAGTCTACAGTTTTGGCTCTCGGAAATCAACCCAGTATAGTGTAAATCATACAGAGTGATGGTTACACAGCAGGATATTTATGGTGTCTTTGATAGATTTGAGAACTGTGAGAGTGCAATGTTATTGCAGTGTGTTGGGAGGTGTGTGTTAAGCAGTGGTTGCCAAGAGACCCCTGCAAGTTTCAATGCATGGGTTCGCCAGGCGAAAGGCATCAAGTTTTGCTATTTGACAGCCTGGGACTATATCCGACACCCAAGTGATAACACACTGAGAGTCACAGAGGTCAGGTGTGGAGGTGACATCAGTTGTGTAAATCAAGTAATGCTGTAAATGGAGCTCTAGGTCAAAGGAATTCCAATATACAGCACATTCCTTGCATCAAAGCATTCAATATTGGAATAAAAAGCCAAGTTAGGAGGTGTTGTTTTTGTTACACTGCATGGAGGGTGAACAGAGAAAGAGAGTGTTCATTTGCTGAAGTGAGAAATCAGTGTATGTGTGTGTGTGTGTTTGTGATTGTGACGAGGAGGAGGGAGTGGCTAGGCTGTGAGGACGCACGTCCGGTGTTGAATCAGGTGATCAGCGGGAGAGCAAGAAAATGGGAGCCAGAAACTGCAGTTCAAGAGAGAGATGTAATTTTGAATGACATTAAATGGAAAGTTCACCCAAAAACGAAAACTCTGTCATCATTTATCCATGCCGTTCCAAACCTGTATGGCCTACTTCTTTCTGTGGAACACAAAATGAGATCTTAAAGGTGCTGTAAGCGATTTCAGCTGTTCTAGAATTTCCACAAACTGAGCCATTGGATTAGCCATGCTCCATTTTTCCAAAACCCCACACTGCAAAGATACCAAATGAGCTTTACTGAGACAAACACAAGCAGAAACGGTTGTCAAAAACCGCAGCAAATTTGCACCTTCAACTGACAACTGTTATGAGCACCATAACCAGTATACAGAGTCTAGTGCTGTCATAGAGACTGGTGAGATATCTCAGGACACTTAATACTTTTATTGCATCTTTTTGCCATCCAATGAAAATGAATGGTGCCGGAGACTAACATTCTCCTAAATAACTTGTTTTGTGTTTGTTGAAATTAATAAAAGAAAGTCATACAGGTTTGAAACAACATAAGGGTTAGTGAATGAGGACAGAATTTTCATTTTTGGGTGAACTTTCCCTTAAACTGTGTTTTCAAATTGTTAAAATCTGCATATTCGCTTCTACGCTGCATCACTGCACATAAAAACACAATAAATTTCATTCAAATTAATTACACATTTTATCCTTTCAACTGCATAGTATATCAATGTTCTCTTTTAAAGGAAATTCGGTGGGTGTTTATTTATGTGTTTTGTCATTCTAAGTGAAGATTTGGGGAAATGTAAAATTCAAACAGATATAATTAAGATTTAACCGATATTACAGTCTGGCTGTTAATGACAGAACTGAGACTGTGCCATTTAAAGTGATAGAAACTCCAAGACTAAATGTGAACAAGACCAATATTTATTAATTTTTTTCTTTCTTGGAGTAAAAGCTTTGCTTCTGACATCATCAATCCAGGAGTCAAAATAGCAATTGCAACTTTGTTGTTTTGCAGACAGAATTCTGATTCTGATTCTGATATTTATCCAACCAAGGCAAGTTCTGAATTTAAATTTAAATAAAAAAATTAATTAAATTGCAAAAGTTTTCTGCATGGTTATATTGAGTCCAGAGTTATTCTCTTTGTAAATGCTCTTAATTAAATATTTATAAAACATGATTTTAAAAGCTATTTTACGGAATCGATTATATGTCATAATGCCCGTATTTTATTTTTAATAAAGAATTTTGAGAATCGTAACTAACAGGGACAGTGCTGCATAAATAAAGTTACAGCTGTGATTATTATTATCCATGTGCACTGCATGAGTTTACTGGCATGTGTGTTAAGTTCAGGGCTGTAAATTAAAGTGCACCATTTGCTTTCTAAATGTCTCCCATTTAAAGAGCACAGATCATGTCATTTGGACACCACGCTGAGTGCATGTCAGACAGAATGTTAAATAAACCTACTCCTGAGAGCGAATCTGTTCTATGTTTACTCTGCTGTGAACGTGTATACAGCATGCATGAGAATGAATACAAATATATTTATAAAGATTAAAGAACATGTAAGGTTCTGTCTATTCATGATCCACAAGTGTGCGTATATGTGTGTGTTCGTGTCTCTTCACACCTCCTCCAATGTCAGCTGCTGATCATGGCTGGTCTGCAAGAGATGTGTTTGCACGTGTGTGTGTGAGTGAGAGAACGAGAGAGAGAGTTTGTGTGAAAGTGTATGCGAGGGTGTGTAGGGGTGAAACAGGAAGTTTAGCGTCACTGCGTTTCAGCACAAATCTCTAAAGAACAGTGGTGGACGTTGAAACTTGTACATCTACAGTAAATCAGAAATGGTTTTCCTAACTCACTGTGCAGCCATACATAATCCCAGCATTATGCCTTGTACTAACAGCACTAAATATTGCAGCATTTGACTACTGAGTCTCTTTCCCCACCCTTTATAAGAGAGAAGCAATTCATCGTCACAATTTACTCACTCCTGTTCCAAACCTATATGACTTTTTTCTTCCACAAATAACAAAAGGAGATGTTAGGTAGAATTTTCCATTTTTGGGTGAACTGCTCCGTTGAGAATGATGCTGGTTTAAATATCACCAATGTAACGTTATCTAGTGGCTAAAAAAGCTAGATGAGGTTGTCAATATGCAAAAGCTACAAAGTACGAAGCAAAAAGAAACCGCCTGTTGCAACTGTCTTTGGAGCATAATTTTTAATGGATTGAAAACTACCAAAAAAAATTCATAAAAATCAGTTATCTTTTTCATTGTATGGCATCGATTTTTCAAGCTACAGTTCTTTTCAAGATACCATTTATTTATTCTTTAGCAGTCTATGCACTAGCAATATCAACATATGTTTACTTGTACTTCAACAGTAGCACTAGGTTGTCACTGTCCCTTCTTGTAGGAATAGTCCAGTTTCGTTTCTTGTAGTAATTTCTAACCCATCCCCACCCATTGCATGCAGACTAGCTCAAACAACCATTTGTTTGTCAAATATTTCATTTGAACAATTTACTGAAACACTGAGGGGGGAATTACCAATGACTTGAATAAGTCGCAGGTTTTGGCACTGAAATAGCAGGCGCAGAAGTGGCGCAACGGTTTAATAAATTTGCTCCCTGAATGTTTACTTACGCATCTTGCACCTACTACTTTATGCATAGTAAGCTGACATTGGTAAGGTCATGTAGTCGCCCTCAACATACGGCATGTTACCCAGATTTTGCTTAACATGTAAACATCTTTAATGTTATTTGGGTAGCTTAGTGAAATTAAATTAGGTAAATTAAGTTACCAAGAAAATTTAAAAACCTGAGAAAAACAAGCTAATTTAATGTAAACGCAGACAATTATTCTTGTGTTGCCTTTTATGGATTTGGATGTAAACCCTTCAAACCTGTTTTTGACAATGAGCAGATTGTATCAGCATTTTGTCACACATGTACATGGGACAGAGCGAGTAGGAGGCTCACATGATCTACATCATATCTGAATGTCATAATACCATCAAGAGTAATTGTCAACGAAGTAACAAAATTAAAATAAGGAACAAATAACTAAAAATAACCAAGGTTACAGGCAAAAATACCCTTGACACCTTAAAAGTTCTGTACATCTGTATTGGACCTCATCAAGCTAACGATCAAGCACAGGAAGTAAGAATTTGGGTAGACTGCTGAGCAAGTCATTGGATTAAGGGAAGCCCATGATGCCATAGACAGACAGACAGGCTACAGCTACAGACATTACATGGACAAGAGCAAGCAGGGGCAAACAGACAGGTGATATACAGGCAGTGTATGAGCTACATACTGACCTTCAGGTCCCTGTGCACAATGTCATGTTGGTGAATATGATGGACACTGTCTAGAATCTGATGGATACAGTGACTGTGAAGACAAAATGGAAAAAAAGAAAAAAAAAAGGGGGGTAAAAGGTGAAGGGGAACATGTGAGGGAGGATAGAGAAATCAAACAATTGTTGAAGTGATGGCAGAAAACAAGGGAATGGGATGAATTGATACACAAGAGATGGGACATACAAGAGAGGAATGAGAGAGAGAGATCGAAGGAGATAGGGGAGTGAATGGTAAAAGTGAAGAGACAGAACTATTTAGACATGAGACACACTGTCAACAACAATAACAACATCAGAGAGAGAGAGAGAGAGAGAGAGAGAGAGAGAGAGAGAGAGAGAGAGAGAGAGAGAGTAGGAGGATGGGAGGTGAGGAGAAACTGGAGTAGAGAGTGAAAGTATGCCTGATTTTGTGTGCTTGTGTGTGTTGTAAATCTATAGGATCTGTAATTAACTGCTGGTGTAGGGATCCAGTCAAATAGATAGTATTTGATTAATCCATCAAACTCATCACATTTGTGAAGAAAAAAAACAAAAAAACATTTAAGTTTACATTGAAATTTTGGATAATATTTACCAAAGGTGTTATGGGAAGATAAATATGAAAATAAACTTAACTGGTGGATTGGATCCTTACAACTTGTATGAAAAACAATTCTGGTTCTGATATTACCCACATGCTGTGATATCCTCAATACCTCATGCACACTGTTAGTGCTTACATGAGTCAGGGAAGATATACAAGTCTCTAAAATCATTTATTATTTAGACTATGGATGGGTCTTGGACATTAAACTTTTACCAGTGGGAAAGAACTAGGGGTGGAATGGTTCAAATTTCTCACAGTTCAGTTTGTATCATGGTTTTAGGCTCATGGTTTCAGTACGGTTTGGTATTTGTTATGTTCAGGGGAAATGTTTTTTTACTGCCAAATCAAAAGTAAAATATTCTATTTAGACACTTCAAGAGATTTGCCCTCACTACAAAATCGCCATGGTTTTACTAAAATAAGCATAGTTTAAACATTGTATTTGTAGTAAAATCATAGTAACCACACAAATAACATGGTTACTGTCATGGTTACAATCCTATAGTAAAATCAAGGTTACTATATGGAAAATACTGTATTACCGTTGTAAAACTATGGTTAATAGTATAAAACTATGATTTCTGTTAAGAAAACAATGGTGACAGCAATCATTGTTACTTCAGTCATGGCTACTACAATAGTACTACAGCAAAACCATAGTTACTATATGGCTACTACATTACTACTAAATAAAACCATGGTTAATTCTATCAAAACCATGATTTCTGCTAAGAAAACCATGGTGACAACAGTCCTTGTTATCACAGTCATTGTTACTGCAATATTACTATAGTAAAAACCATGGTTAATTGTCATTAGGATCCTTACCAAAAACAAATCTTTCTCTAATTACCAACTAAACATTTTAACTTAATAAGCATTATTACACTACATTATTACACTACATGCATCAACATAAAAGTGCAATTCAAACTCAACTTAACGTATATTCAACTATCAGAATCTGTACATTATGGCGGGGTGGTGGTGTAGTGGACTAAAGCACATAACTGGTAATCAGAAGGTTGTCGGTTTGATCCCCACAGCCACCACCATTGTGTCCTTGAGCAAGACACTTAATCCAGGTTGCTCCGGGTGGATTGTCCCTGTAATAAGTGCACTGTAAGTTGCTTTGGATAAAAGCGTCTGCCAAATGCATAAATGTAAAATGTAAATGTACATTACTATAGATGAAATAAACTTGCTATTAAAATGAATACGAGAAAGGATGTTGTAACGCAACGTGCATTTTAAAGGGGACCTATTGTGCAAAATTATTGTCACTGCAAAGGTGTTACCAACAACCACACACAGTAGAACTTGCTAAAGACATAAAAGATGTTACTGGGTCTGTCCTGTTAACCTGAAGTCCTTCAGCTCAAATAATGGTCAAATATTTGTATAAAAAAAAAATCACTTAAGGCCTGCTGTGGGATTCCACTCCATTGTAAATGTGCTGTAAACGGTTTTTTTTTGTACAGATGTAACTCTGCTGTACACTAATCAGCCACAACATTAAAACAACCTTCCTAATATTGTGTAGGTCCCCCTCGTGCCACCAAACAGCGCCAACCTGCATCTTGCAGAGCGGTTATCTGAGTTACCGTAGAACAGTCTGGCGATTCTCTGCTGACGTCTCTCATCAACCAGACAGGCTGGTTTGAGTATTTCTGTAACTGCTGATCCCCTGGGATTTTCACGCACAACAGTCTCTAGAATTTACTCCAAATGGTGCCAAAAAAAAAAAAAAAAAAACATCCGGTGAGGGGCAGTTCTGAGGATGGAAACGCTTTGTGGATGAGATATGTCAACAGAGAATGGCCAGACTGGTTCGAACTGACAAAGTTTACGGTAACTCAGATAACCACTCTGTACAATTGTGGTGAGAAGAATATCATCTCAGAATGCTATTCGGAGATGCAGGTTGGCGCTGTTTGGCGGCACGAAGGGGGACCTACACAATTTTAGGCAGGTTGTTTTAATGAGTTGGTGAATGCTGTTAGCTCACTTCATGAACAGACATTAACACACATATTTACAAACACGCATATTGCTATGTGGTTGCAAGGTTGATCTGGGTGGTTGCTAGTGTTGGTTACTTGCTCATTAAGTAAAAAAAAAGCCCACCCCTAAGTTTCTATGATATTCTGGTCCCTAGATACACTTATGAGCCTAAATATTATGACCACTCACAGGTGAAGCAAATAATGTTGATCATCTCCTAATAAGGCTACATGTCAAGGTCTGAGTAGATTAGATGGTAAGCAAACAATAATTTTTTATAGTCAACATGTTGAATGCAGGAGAAATGGGCAGGAGTAAAGACCTGAGCGACTTTGACAAGGGCAAAATTGATATGGTCAGACAACTGGGTCAGAGCATCTGTATGGTAAAGTTTGTGGGGTGCTCCTGGACAGCAGTGGTGAGTACCTATTGACAGTGCACTGAGAAGGGACAAACCACAAACTGACGACAGGGTGTCTGGCGCCCAAGGCTCATCAATGTGTGAGGGCAACGAAGGCTATCCCGTCTGGTCTGAACCGACAGAAGATCTACTTTTTAGATTTTTGATGATGTTACTGGAGGAATGTGTCACAACACACAGTGCATAGCACCCATCTGCAAATGGGGCTGCGTAGCCACAGATCGGTCAGAAGAATGCCCACGATGACCCATGACCACCATCGAAAGCACCTATAATGGGCACGTGAACATCTGAACTGAACTTTGGAGCAGTGGAAGAATGTTAACAGTTCCGATGAGTCCCATTTTCTTTTACATCACGTGGATTGCCGTGTACGTGTGCACCGTTTATCTGGGGATGTGATGGCACCAGGATGCACTGTAGGAAGACAAGCCGGTGGAGGGAGTATGATGCTCTGGGCAATGTTCACCAACCTAAACATAGTTGCAGACCAGGTATACCCCTTCATGGCAATGGTATTTCCTGATGAAAATGGCCTCTTTCAGCAGGATAATGCATCCTGCCACACTGCACACACTGTTCGGGAACGGTTTGAGGAAAATTGTGAAGAGATCAAGGTGTTGCCCTGGCATCCAAATTCCCCAGATCACAATCACAATTGAGCATCTGTGGGATGTGCTGGACCAACAAGTCCAATCCACGACACCTCCACCTCGCAACTTACAGGACTTGAAGGAACTGCTGCTAATGACTTAGTGCCAGATACCACAAGACACCTTCAGGGGTATTGTAGAGTCCATGCTTCAGCAGGTCGGTGCCGTTTTGGCGGCACACTGAAGACCAACAGCATATTAGGCAGGTGGCCATAATGATTAAATCTGTTTATGGCTTGGGTCCCTCATTCAAAGGAAATGTACTTAATTGTAGAACAATTGTTTAATAGAGAGTGAAAGTCTGGTTTGTTTCCAGAGGGGAATAATTTTAAATTACTAGACCAACTATTGTAAATCGATGTTATATGCTTCTGTTGACGGCATCTACCAGTATAATAACATCCATTTTTTTTATTTTAATAGCGGCGTTTGTGGTGAATATCTACACTATACATAATTCTGTTGGGAAAAGATCCACCAATCAGAAAATCACAGCAAACACACTGCGGCAAAAGAGCCCAAAATATATTTTATATTGCTTTAAATCAAAGTTTGTGATGTTGTGATTCACTTCTGAGCTATCCCTATGGAGGAAAAAAAAATTATGGGAAAAATACTTCTGGAAATAAGACGAATGAAAAATTGGACTGCCACTACTGAGCTCTATAATGACGGTTGTCTAAATTAACACCACTAATAATCTGTTCTGTTTTTCAAGGATTTAAACTGCAGTACAGTGCACGATAAAACAAACCAAGAAATTCACAATTACATACTACCTTATGTTTTCCAACTCATAAAAAACAGCTTGACAAACTAGACTACTTGCATTCAAATAACATGAATGGTGAAGCCAAGAGGTGAAGAACTTTAACTAGCTAGAACTAAAGCTTGGGCCTGTTTCCATTAATCCGTTCACATTAGCATTATGCTTTCCTGTCACACTTCCAACAACATAGCGATAGTGTCACTGACACTATTGCAGACAGAAAGATCTAGTGTCAGAAAGAGAAATGACAGAGAGGCAGGTGGAGGTTGGGGGGTTGGGAGAAAGATAAAGCCCTAATTATATGTGTTAATTGGAGCCCTAGTTTCTCACTCTCTCGCTCTCTCTCTGAGGAGGCAGGGGGCAACACATGGCTGCAGGGCTCCAGAAATGGAGAGAGAGAAAAAGAGAGAGAGGAATGCAGGAAGCCTGTGAAGGAGGGACAGAAAGCAGGTGGCTGGAAACAGGTCAGCAGAAGTTGAGAACTAACTAGGGAAGGAGCTTGAAATGTTTCACATTGTCTATTCCTACACAAGACTCAAGCAAATGCTGAGGGGAAGAGTGCGAATACTTTATAAGAGATCAGAATTCCGAAAAAAATTTGCATGGCAAACCCCCATAGACTTAAGCCGATTTTCCCAATGATTTTCATGTATTAGCAGGATGGTCAGGCAGAGGAAGACGGAGCACACATTAGCATCTCTGAGAGGGAGGTGTTAATCACTTGACCGTTGGGACTAATTGCTGAGTTAATAGCTTGAAGTCCCACATGACTGTGGGGAAGAAAACACAGCACGCAGTCCAGATGCACTCTAAACTTTCCAAAAAGCTTCAGGTGATGTAGATCACAAAGTATGAGGGAATTACACAAAAATACCAAATAAGTAAATACAGAAGCATTCTCGATGTAGAATAAGCAGAGCCGGAGCTCTTTAAAAGGAAACACCCTGGCGTTACATCTTAAAGGCAGTTATTTAATGCGTTATAGCTTTATTAAAGTTCAAATAATATGGAAGTACATCATGTAAATAACTGCAAACTCTGAAACTCATTTCTCTGTGCGGTCAGCAGATCTTCCATGAGTTGCGTGAATGTCCCGATCTAAGGGCGAGACACTGAAACTGCACCCGGCTGAGGCACACTCTATCGCGGGATAGCTCATCCCTTGAGCGTGCATGCTTAATGCAGCTAGATTATAACATGATGGCTCGCAACTTATTGAATCATAATATATGTTATTGTGAATAAAATTGGCAATTTTATCTTATATTTAAGATTAATTCTCTTAAAGCAAGTAAATGTATCTTGTTTTAAGGATTTTTAGACAACAAACACATGTAATAACAATAGGATAAAACATTTTTGCAGTGAATTTCTTTACTGAATTAAACTTAATAAAAAGTATTTTTTTCCTTTAATTCAATGAATGTCATTTAGAGGTATTTTTAAAAGATGATTTTGTCCTCTTTATTGTTAGTACACATGTTTAATACAAACTTTTAAGTTGGGTACAAGCTGAATAATCGATTAAGAGCTAATGATGAATCTTTGCAATAATCGCAGAATAGTCGAATAATCATTCTAATAACCATTTGATTAATCGATTATCAAAATAATTGTAAGTTGCAGCCCTACTTTACATTGAAGGAGGGACTAAAAACATATCTTGGGACCAAAAATCATAGAGACTTGAGAGTGGGCTCTTTTTACTTAGTCCAGTGAGCAACCACTCACAACACCCTTATACCATATACAATACCATTCACTTAGAACACCCTAGGAACCTCATAGCATTGTAATAACATTCTAGCATTGTGGCAGCGACAACCTTTGATTAGCAGTCCAGATCAATAATGTAAATATAATCCATCTCTACCAATAATGTAAATCTAATCTATCTATTTCGCTGACGTTTTAATACAAAGCAGCTTCACTTATAACACGGACAGTCCCATACCCTAGGAGTTAAACCTGTTGTTAATTGTTTTGCATATGTGCACAATGGTGACCAAAGTTTCCTATAATTCTATGACCTTCCATGATGCTTTTCAGTAATTCGTGATTACTGAATGGAAATGTATTAAAAAACATTTAGTAGAGATTGCTGGGCCATATTTCCATTTGTATATTGGGTACTATGTCAATCGTAAGACTAATTTGTGCACAAATGTGTCCAATACGACCCTCAATAAACAGACGGATGTTCTCACACTGACTTGTTTGCATCTTTAACAGTTCACAGGCACTAAAAAGCAGCCACATCTACCCGATAATACCTGAGAAAAGAGCAAAACTACATATATTTAATTAAATACATCTGAAGCCAGAAGTTTACATACACTTAGTTTGAAGTTATTAAAAAAAAAACATTTTAACCACTCCACAGATTTAATATTAGTAAAAAACAGTTTTGTTTGTTTAGGACATCTACTTTGTGCATGACATGAGTAATTTTTCCAACAATTTTTTACAGTCAGATTGTTTCACTTTTAATTGACTATTCACAATTCACAATTCGAGAGGGTCAGACGTGTAAAATAACTGTGCCTTTAAGCAGTTTGGAAAATTCCAGAAAATGATGTCAAGCCTTTAGACAATTAGCTTCATATAGGAGGAGTACTGAATTGGAAGTGTACCAGTGGATGTATTTTAAGGTCTAACTTCAAACTCAGTGTTTTTTAGCTTGACATCATGGGAAAATCAAAAGAAATCAGCCAAGACCTCAGAAAAATATTCTGGACCTCCACAGGTCTGGTTCATCCTTGCAAGCATTTTCCTAATGCCTGAAGGTACCACATTCATCTGTACAAACAATAGTACTCAAGTATATACACTATGGGACCACTCAGCCATCATACCGCTCTGGAAGGAGAGGCATCCTGTCTCCTAGAGATGAACGTAGTTTGGTGCTAAAAGTTTAACTCAATCCCAGAACAACAGCGAAGGACGCTGTGAAGATGCTGGAGGAAACAGGTAGACAAGAATCTATATCCACAGTAAAACGAGTCCTATATCAACATAACCTGAAAGGCTGCTCAGCAAGGAAGAAGCCACTGCTCCAAAACTGTCATAAAAAAGCCAGACTACACTTTGCAAGTGCACATGGGGACAAAGATCTTACTTTTTGTAGAAATGTCCTCTGGTCTGATGAAAAAATTATTGAACTTTTTGGTCATAATGGCCATTGTTATGGAGGAAAAACTGTGAGGCTTGCAAGCTGAAGATTACTGAAGATAGTGCTTTGCTGCAGGAGGGACTGGTGCACTTCACAAAATAGATGGTATCATGAGGAAGGAAAATTATGTGGATATATTGAAGCAACAAATCAAGACATCAGCCAGGAAGTTAAAGCTCAGTTGCAAATGGGTCTTCCAAATGGACAATGACCCCAAGCATACCACCAAAGTGGTGGCAAAATGGCTTAAGGACAACAAAGTCAAGATATTGAAGTGGCCATCACAAAGCCCTGACCTCAATCCAATGGAATATATGTGGGCAGAACAGAAAAAGTCTAGAAAGGGAATGTTTTAAACTATTAAATGTCAGGATTTTTTTTTTTAAGATTATACAGATTTCCAAGACTTTTCCAGGCTGACCACAGAAACCCTGGGTGACAGTTCACTGATCGTCCTTTGCAGAGTTTGAACCTACAAACTTCCACTTACGAGCCCAGTTGTTTAATCACCAAGTTATACCACCCCACACTGAAACTCTTAGTATTACACACACCTAGAGAATGTATGCAGGGAAGTCTGTGTTAGCTGCTCTGAGGAATTGCATATATGGGTTGGACTACAGAGGTGATGCCCGGGACTAACACCTTTAACTACATCCTGTAAACCCTGATAACAAGCACCCTATCACACACACACACAATTTTTATTTGTATAGAGCTCTTCACAACATTCATCGTTTCAAAGCAGCTTTACAAAAAAATATGCTCTAAAAGAATATAAAGCTGCAGTGCCTGTAATGTCTTAAAGTCCTCATTTTCAATTTATCAGTTGAATAATGTGATAGCAGATAATGCCTTAATAAATTATTTGTCTTTAGGCCCCCAGAGAGCAAGCTAAAGGTAATGGTGGCAAGGAACATAAAACTCCATAAAACACTAGTTAATGGAGTAAAATAATATTGGGAGAAACCAGGCTCACTAGAGGAGCCAGTTCCCCTCTGGCTATATAGCATAAAGACAATGCCAATATTAGTTATCTATGTGTAATACAAGTCATGCTTTTAATTGGTAAACTTAGTAGATGTTGGTGGCCAATGTTTAAAACTAAAGGATTTTGTATGATCTGTAAGATTAAAGACTACAGTCTTTGAAGTCCATCCTGAATTAACTGCAGAAGTGCACATGGAAGCATTGTCCTTTGCTTTCTGGTTTGTGTGTATAGTGGACTGGCTATACTTGTGAGGACCACATTTTTAACTATGTCTTCATAAATATAGTGAAACACGACTTGAGGACATATCAAGTGGTCCTGAATAATTGAAATACTTAAATCAAGTCAAGACAATTTGAGCTGTATAGCGCTTTTCACAATACACATTGATTTCAAAGGAGCTTCAAGTATTATATAAAAAAAACCATGCCTCAATGCTCCCAGTGAGCAAGCCAAGGTGACTGTAGCAAGGAAAAAATACTCCATAAAATTTTTAAAAGTGTTGTTTTGCTTTTAATCTACAGATATCAATAAGGTTGATGAGATATCTACAGATATCTCATAGACATTTTGTCTATGAGATGCCCTTACTAATATAGTAAAAACAACATTTGTGAGTGTGTGTGTGTTTGAGCAGGTGTTTTTGTAAGAGAAAGAGTGTGTGTTATTATGATGTGTGATGAAAGGATAGAGATAGACCAGTAGAAAAACAAGAAGACAGATCTAGAGACAGAGAGACAAAAGACAAACAGAAACACTCTTGAACTTTATACAGTTTAAATAAAGCACCCGAACTAAACACAATAGCATACAGTTTATTTCCTCAAACAATGCTAGTATCCAGTTCCGTCCTGCCACCTTTTAGCCCAAAGGTCCTAGTGTGTGTTGGACAATGGGCAAAATCTGTGTTGCACTATGGAAGGTGCTATTCCAGGTCCCACTTTATATTACATAATTTAACTACAATGTACTAACATTAAAATACATACAATACAATGTATTTTTTGCGTAACTACATATTGTTCTGCTAGAGTCTCACAAAACTCACATTTGCTGCTACCGAGGTTGAGGTACAGGTGGGTTTAGGAGTAGGGGTTAAGATATATGGTAGGGGTTGGGGTAGGGTTAGGTTTAGGGGTCAGTGTGGCCCAGAATTTAGGGTGACTATTCAGAAACTCAACCAATGCTAAAATGTGCATTTAGACTTTGGATTCAGGATTAGAATACAGGTTCCCAAGTTGGAAAATATGCTATTGTCTAGGTTGGATGAAACAGGACTATCTGTTTGCACAACCAATGGAAGACAGGGGGAGTGTTTCGGAAATCTGTCTGAAGTGAAAAACAGTGACCATTTTAGTTATAATTTTGGGTAAGGTTGAGGTACGGGTGGGATTAGGAGTAGGGGTTAAGATATATGGTAGGGGTTGGGGTAGGGTTAGGTTTAGGGGTAAGGTTAATAGTGTAAATACAGATGTAATTAAAAGCAAGTACTTTAAATATTAATATAATGCAACAACACATATTTACATAATAAGTACATTGTATCGGATGCTTCAATACATACAGTAGTAGTTAAAGACACCTAATATAAAGTTGGTCCCTATTCAGAATAGCATCTCTAATTGGAAACCAAACTAACATCGAACAAGTATGTGGTGGTGACGAGTGCAACAAGCTAGGGCAAATGAAACAGGGAAAGAGAATACAGAAGAGAGAACAGAGGCACAGAGAAAAGTGTAGTAGAAAAACTAAATCAAGAATATTCCTTACCTGGCATCTGCCTCACTGTAATACTCTCTGGCTACAATGTCTTCAAACAGTTCACCTCCAGTCACCCTAAAAGGCAGGAAGTTCATCTTGGCTATTTTCTCATTCAAACACAATTCCTGTTCTAAAGTGCACGCCTCTTCCTGGCACTCAGTTTCCATGAAGATGAGAATCCAATGTATACAGTTTAAGGAAATCTAAAACTGAGGACATAGAATTTTAAGACTCTAAAAGACAGCCCTACAGTAGGGGTCTGCTTTTGGGGAAGCAAAGGAATGTTTTAATTTTTCTGTGTGTCAATTTGCATTGAATAATTCATTTTTACAGCTGTCCATTTGATATCACTTTGTCTTCCTGTTAATTCCAGTATTGAAGAATAGCTCTTCAGATCATTTACACTATAAATATGTTCTATTTTTTCTTATTTCTTATTTTCACTTATTGCCATCCTGTTTCAGTCTTTTCTACACTTTAGCTCATAAACCACATGTCTGGACCTCATTCACATTTCTAGGTTTGGAACGTGGAAGTAAACTATAGCAGGGAAATAGGAGACTAGAGTAAATATACATTGTTGTGTTCCAATTGGCTATTCCACTATTACGTTTTGACATCTTTCCATAAAATGAAACAAAATTTAAAAAGTCCATCACTTCATAAGTCTATGATAGGGGTCCCTGAAAGTGAAAGTTTCCTTGAAATTAAATTTCTTTCTACTTTTGGTTCTATTGATTTTTTAATTTTTTTTAAATATAGTGCAGAAGTTATATGGACTACTTTTATATTACTTATTCAATTTTTGTGAACTATCCCATTAACAGTACTGAAAACATAATGCTTTAAAAAGGCTTTAGAGGGACACAGCATATAAGAGAAATAGCTGTGCTATTCTTCACATCGAGGCCAATTTGATGAAAGGAAACTGAGAAACATTCTGACAAGAAATACTTTAAAACTTACAAATCAAACAGTAGGTAGTGGAAGCCCTCCTCTGATATACTGTCATGAAGACGAACTAAAACAGACAAGGATTTATTGTGGTTGCAGGGACAATATCGCAAATAACATCCAACAGGGCTGCGAGTTTGCAAACAATCTATTATCAACAATTCAAATAGAATTCATACACTTAAAATACGTTCCATACATAATATTTGGGCTATTATTATGGTGGTGGATATAAAAACTCACCAATATTGGGATGTTTCAGCAGACGACAGATTCGAGCTTCTCGTTCGAGCTTCTGATGATCTGAGGGTCAAACACAGAAACAAGCAAACACTTCAATAAATGTGGGAAGCAAATATTTAAAAATGAGAGACATGGCAGGTGTGTATTGTATTATTGGTTATTTAACTCACACCAGTCACATTGGTCACAGCTTTCCTGTAGAGAATTACAGGCCATGTTTCCATTGGCAATGACTTTTGCACATACCAGATATGCTATTATTATTTTTAATTACATCAACACTGCTCCCTGTTTCAAGCCCAAAACACAAAAAAGCAGACAAAAACACAAAAGGAGGTGGTAAAAAAAAAACCCTCATAGGCTTGTTTCATTTGAACTAAATTAATGTCCCAGATCTCATACAGTCTTGAAAAAAAGGGTCAGTGTGGCCCAGAATTGAGGGTGACTATTCAGAAACTCAACCAATGCTAAAATGTGCATTTAGACTTTGGATTCAGGATTAGAATACAGGTTCCCAAGTTGGAAAATATGCTATTGTCTAGGTTGGATGAAACGGGACTAACTGTTTGCACAACCAATGGAAGACAGGGGGAGTGTTTCGAAAATCTGTCTGAAGTGAAAAACAGTGACCATTTTAGTTATAATTTTTTCCGTTTGTGACACCAAACCTCCCCTCTGGGAGGCGTTTCAGGTTCCTCCACACCCGAACCAGCAGGTTCAGAGGAAGCTTCTTTCCTGCGGCTGTCACTATACTGAACTCTAACTCTGCATCCCGGTGAAACACTTCTGGTTGTATGCAAACTGCATTCCGTTGTCTTTGTACTTGTATTCTGCACGATGACAATAAAGTTTAATCTAATCTAATCAAAGGTGCAGAGATAACACTTTTAAGGCTATGTACACATTACTCTGCATACATCTAAAACTGAGTTTTTGTTTTCGTAAATGCTCTCTGTCCACACTACTGTTTTCATGTTTTTTCCAAAACGTCCACACCGAAACGTATGAAAACGCATAAATCCACTTACTGCGCATGCGAAAAATTGTCATTCCATTTACAGTCTGAAACACAAATGTCCTTGTGTTTGTGTTCCGAATTGGACAGCAACTCAGAGGAAACATCCCATCGCATTTAAAGGGATGCAATGTGAAGGTTGTTCAAAGTAACAGTTTTCTTTAACAACGCTATCAAAGTGGGTAACAGGCACAACAACACAGTTACAACATGGGCCAACATCTTAATTGCTTTGGGTTGAATGGAACACATGACAACAAATATGCCATAGTTTTCCGATTTTTCCATTTACCCTGTCCAGAATACAATGTGAAGACACCATTTTCAAATGTATCCACTTGGGAGAGTGTTTCTGAAAAAGCTCAGTTATCACTGGACAAAAATGCCATCTCAGTGCGGACGGAAGGCCAAAACCAAGTGAAAAGGATGCGTTTTCAAATGAAAATATATTAGTGTGGAAGTGGCCTAAACTAAAGCACCACTGCTAAAATTTCTGAATGAAATCTAGAAAAAATCTAAACTACTCAATCATCAAGAGTTGTGACATTACTATTTGCATTAGTTTTCCTTTCAAATCTCTACTAACAAAAGCTCTGGTCACTGAAGACTGATAATGATGATGATGATGACTCAAGAATCGAATAGTAGGACAAATGCTCACTGCTTTGGAAACTGCACTGAACCCCATCAAGTCCTTCTGTGTGAAAAGACATCTGGATCAGAGCGATACAACACATGTGTCTTTTACTAATGATTCATGCTTGTTTCTAAAAGGAGTCTGAGTGGGCATCTGATGTTTCATCAAACTGATAGCAGCATAAAATTCCTCAAGCCATTTAAGAAAAAAACACAAACGCAAGTCGTGCAATTACAAATCTGCTTGCACTAATGACAGACACTGCTGAGGGCTACATTACCCATCTGAGGAGAGACAAGAAAAATAAATAAATAAACAAAACTGTAAATTAAGCTGTACTGTACATGTCTGTCAAGATCGTGCTGTCCATTTCAGACCCATTAAAGGGATAGTTCACGTAAAAATTAAAATTCTGTCGTCGTCATCACCCTCCAAACCTGTTTGACTTTCTCTTCTGTGGAACACAAAAGGAAATGTTAGGCAGAATGTTAGCCTGTCTCCATTCACTACAAATGCATCTTTTTTCCATACAAAGAAAGTGAATGGTGATGGAGGCTTTCAGTCCCTAGTATTCTGTCTAAGATCTCCTTTAGTGTTCCCCTAAAGAAAGAAAGAATGTCATGTGGGTTTGGAACAACATAAGAGTAGGTAAATGACAACAGCATATTACATTTTGTGTGAACAAACTGCTAAAATTCAATTTAACATTAATAAATCTTAATAAACATTTCCAATCTTATTGTGAGTGACTCATCAGTGCACACTATTCCTAATAAATAAAATGTTTGTCTTTGTAAACTTTCATCAAAATGTTATAACTTGCTCCGCTTCTGAAAGAACTTCCCTTTTTCAGCTGACGTCACCAAGCCCTCTTATTTTTCCTCCCCTGCCTCCCCTCCAATCACCTGGCTCCATTCTGATATGTAACGCCCAATCTTCACAATCCAATTGATTTCCAATGGATAAAATCCCTACCTAAATCTCTTTTACTCTTTGAATATCTTGTTGCACTTAGAAATAATGAATAAACAGCGTAAAATATTGAAAGCACATCTGATTGTGGTCAGGAACAGATAGTCCCACCCCAAACTCACACCACTGGTTGAGTCAATGTTATTGTGTCGGTATGGACAGGTCCCTCAAAACAAACAAAGTAATTTTTAAAGTGCCACAGAGACACAGTGTTTAGAGTTTTCAAGAAAATCAACCTACAAATGGCTTCCTTACGGTTGTCTCAGCATTTTAAACTGGGATAAGAGAAAGTATATTAACACAGAAAATTACATACTTCAGCTTCAACACCGACTAGTAGTCCACTAATACATCAGACAATGCACCGACTAATTGATTAAGAAAATTGGTGGTTTTACACATACCTCCTTCCTTTTACCAGCAAATTCTGCATTACAGAGTGAAACAAATGTCATGTCTGACACAACAGTTCTTTACTCAACAATTCTTTCTCGAAAAAGGGGTTAACACAGCTAAATACAGACAATATATCAAATCACAATATAAAAAATAAATAAAAAAAACTGCCATACATATCAAATCAGCTTCTAAATATCATTGTAATATTGAATCGGGAGGCTTGTGACAAATTCCACCCCTAACTAATACCATGTTTTTTCACCTTATAACAAAAAGCAACAAGCCCAATGCTGGAATGGAGTCCCATACCTGTTTTATGACTGCTTAAAGAGTTTAGAAGCCTTCTTTCCAATTAAACAGGTGCCATTCATCTATGTTATTCTTCCCTGAGTATTACAAGGCTAGCTGCCAAAATGTCAGTTTTCATCAAACATCTGCAACACTAAGTGAGAACATTTTTCATATTATCTCTATTACTTTCATGGTCAAATGTAATGCTGTATGTTGCAATGAAACTAAATAACATTTCTGATTTTACTTTATCCTCTGTTAAAAAAATCTGTTCCAAATGACACTAAATTAGTTTGTATTCAGACAATTTTTTCCTATCAACATTTGATCAAACAATTCCTCCTCTTTTCTATTGTTCAATATTTTACTGCCCCTATTCTCAGCCTTGGCGTATTTTAAGATTTAATGGCTCGACGCGGTCATGTCTTAACCTTACCTCTATCTTAATAACAGAGATCAGGCTTTGTGATTGGCTCTCGGCAGGGTTTGGAAACCTGCCCCCATGTCAGTCACAGACATTGATGTGTGTTGACCTTAAGCTCAGCTGCTGGGCATTCTCTGAGTTAAACAGATACTCCTGAAGCTGTCGCAACACTAGAAAGCCAACACCAACCTCCGTCAAAGCAGTTATGGAGCTCCGTTTCAAACTAATAAGTTCATTACAAAAGCACGCTAACTACCTCAATTTCTTCAAAAAACACAATTTTCTACCTATAAAAGACTTTAAATAGACACCTAAATATCTCATATTGAAACATATTGCTTGGTCACATTTCACCTCAGAATTAAAAGAATAAAATAAGAAATTATAATTTGCATAAAGAAAAGGAAGACTACTTTTAAAACCATTTGTTTGTATTGTGAAATTATAGAGCTGTTCAGGTTGTAGTCCACAAACCCGTAATTCAACATGGGTTCCCTCTGGATTTTCCTCTGGAGTAAAATAAGTAAAATAAACATTACTTGATGATACGTGGATGTTTTGTCCTACAACATAAATGACACAAGTCATACCTCAAAAGTGAATTTTGAAGCCATATTGTATTGCATACTTTTAAAAAACAAACAAACGATGGCTTCATAATTCACGTTTGTGGAATGCAAGTGCGTAATTTGTGTTGTAGAACAAAATGTCACATTTTTGCACAAAACTAGCACATTTTCCCCAAAATACTCATTACCACAATGCATCTGGATGCATATTTTTATTATTACAGTAAGTAATTTCTATTATTCTAAATGGTTATTATCACTGCATTCTTATTACTATAATACAAGTAGTCTTTCTCTTTTTTAATTAAAAAATAATCAGTACAACAAAATACTACCATAATGCATAAATACCTTTCATTTTAAAGAATTTATATATTTTTATAATTTATTCTAATACATTTATAATTTAGGGTCTTTTTCTTAGCACAGTAATGATAATTTTTGTGGGGTGGTTTTCTTAATTGTTATGAAAATAATGGTCACAATGTAAAAAATTATCATGGTCCTCAAAAATAAACTATTTTAAAATATAAAAAAATTAAGAAAAATACAATTTCTTATTTCTTCTAATTTTGAGGTAAGATATGTTCTTGACAGGATTCATGAGATTCACCTTCTTGCTAGTTCTAAAAATTGTAGAATTAGTTCAACAGATCACTGCAATGACACAAGAATGTAACGTTGCTTCTTGGTGTTTTTGTGCATGATGCAGCTTTGCCGGGGTCATGACCATCTCTCTGGGTCAGATGAGAGTCCCGTGCTCCTGGCATTTAATCCTTGCTCTCTCTCGCTCTCTCTCACACACGCGTGCACGTGCGCGCGCGCGTAAGCACACGCGCACACACACACCACAGCTGCCAAGTGCCAAAGGCGCCTTCACTGTCAGTCCTCTCTTTATCTTTTGCTCATACAGACGATTCCTTCTCTCTCTTTCTCCCACTCATTCTCTTTCTCTAGGCCTATTTCTAGGTCACATTCCCTCTCTTATCGCCACCCTGCTTGTAACCCCTTGATAGATCATATTGTCTCTTTCTCCTCAGAAAGACTCTTACCCAATAGACTTACCTCTAATCTAAGGCCACATCTACATCTTTCATTTGAAAACACATTGATTTCGATATGTTTACACCTCTTATCCATGTGGGATCAGAGTTAACCTCCTCCAAAAACAGAGCGTTTAGAAAACCGTTTTCAAAAGAAAACGGATTTGTGTGGAAGAGCCTAAGACTGTCAAATCAAATGCTAAACATTTTTCATCCTTTTAAGTCCTTTTGTGAAAATATGTCCTTTCTTTTCAACTACAGCAAGGTCTATGATCGTGAAATTCACCAAATCTGTCAAGAACATGTCCAGGTCATATTTCACACAAAAATCAAAAGGAAATAAATAATAAATGTTATTTATATAATACAGTTTTTTTTTTTAGGACCATTAAGATTTTTATTGTGACATTATTTTCATGACATTTAAGCCCATTTTTATTTATAGGAGAAACATTATTATATATCTATTTTTTTTGTATAATTTTAAAGTGCGAGTGTGTGCGAGAGAAAATTTGTTAGTTTACAGAGGTTAAACGACAGTGCCATATTAATCTACTATGTATAATGTTGAATATTATGTATAATAATGCTATGGGGAAAAATAATCCTAATGTCAAATGTCATGTCTGATTTAATTTTTATCAGTAAAGTATTACTGGTAAACATGCCCTTCCATTGACAATATTATTTAGATGTAATCAGAGACAGTATTATTTTACAAAATACCATTTTGATTTAAAATATATTAAATGTATGTAATCAGTAACGGTGTGTAAACAGCATTTGTATCTAAAATAATTCCGTATTTTCAGTAAGCATAATTATTAGTTAATATTTCCATTTGATGTCACCATTGCCTGGGCTGATTTTAATCACAGTACATCTCTGATGGATCATTTAGCACTTTTAAGAACAGTACTTTTAGCTAAATTTTAAAGGAAAGGAACTGTTTTGCATATGTCTATAATGTATTAATAATAATAAAAAGCTGTGAGATGAGTGAATCGTTACACTCATAATGTTTTAAATACATTTATTTACCATCTATATACCCACATCACACCAGCACACATTACCTATGTGTCTGTCCACACAAGCAAAGACATGTATTCAGATGGCTGTTGAGCCTATTTTAAAATGGTTTTCAGAGCATGTGGAATCAAATCCATGTCAAGTGCTTGTTCTCCACATTATACATTCTCACCACAATGATCTCACAGCCAATGAGGGACATGAGGTTGACACTTTGGCAAAGCAACTACTGGGTTCAAGTTTCAGAAGGGAGGACAGAAGGGCATAAAAATATTCACACCCTTCAACAGTGGGATAGCGGAAAAAAAGGGAAAAGTCGTTTTCAAAGTACTTTATTGGCATCATTTTTGTACAATACTGCCAATGTATAAAAGAAAAAGAAAGAAAGAAATATAGTCTCAGCTAGGGATGTCGCGATTATGCGGTTTCACTATGGACCGCGACTAAAAAATGCATTCATAATCTACGGTTAAAAAAGTGACATGTTTTAATTACACGTGCCAAAAATATTTAACATATACACAGTATATAATATATTTAAAGGTGCCGTATGTCAGATTCAGAAACCCTCGTTATTAACACCTGTGGCCGCTAAGTGAACTGCAGCCAGCTACTTGTTGCTCGTGCACATACTCCACAGGGACGCCAGCGAGCGAGCATCGACCAAAACAATGACATAACGTACAAAGAGACCACGTGATTCACCGGCATCATGCTGACAGATGAGGTAGCATAATTAAAATGACACAGCTATGTGTATATTATATTTGACTCTCCAGTGTTGAATCAGGGCTATAACAAAGTGTGGATATAGGTCTGACTATGCAAAACTGTAGTTTGAAGTAATCACTTATCTTTGTACGGTACATTGACTGCAATAATACGATAGCCTATGTCTGTGTTAGCTAGCTAGCCAGCTTTATCAATAGCTGTTAGCTAAATTTGATGGATGATGATAGTAGCGGTTTATAAAATAGACTGCACATTATAAATATGTTGACACAATTCAGTATTGATGTGATTCCATCACAACTGTCATTTTGATATATCGATGCGCTATTGTTCTATAATAATAGAATGTATACATTTTCTGTATAACCAAGTTACGCTACACTAAAGAATGGGTGTTTTTTGCATTATCTTGAACATTGTCTAGCATTCATTTAATTTGTTATTGTAGTTTAGCTAAAATTACACAGATCCTTATGGCACTATAATTCACATGCTTTGCAGTTATGTAAGCTTACCTGTCAAATAAGAAGAACGCATATTCAGGATCTGTTTTGATCCCCAAAACCGAATGAAGGTCCCTCCAGAAATCAAATGCCCTGCCGATGTTCACTCTAGTTTTCGCTCGACTACGATCACCTTTCCGCTTAGCCAGACGGGATTCAGTAGATTAATGTTTTTTTTAGCTTACCTGGAGTTTGTGTAGAAGTGGGTGATGTGCTGGGAGCCGGACGTTTACTGGATTCCATTACTAAGATAACGTTACCTAGTGTGTTGTCACTGTTGAATAGCAGAAGAGAAGCTATTACTGTCTGAGGGAAGGCTCTCGGGAGCGAGCATAAACATCACATCCTTTGGATGTTCCCGGCAAAAGCAACCTTCTCCCTTCGCATGAAAATAAGTCTACAGGCTTTAACAGGCAACCTATGAAGTCCAGGAAGGACACATTTTTTAAGTTGCGTTACAAGCCGTTCACACATTGTCAAAAAAATGGCTAATATTACATGAAAATTGTTACATATTACACATTTAAAGTTCAAAATCTTTTTGTACCTAATTGGTTACTGGCGCTGATACTTTGGTTACTAACAGTGTCCGTGTGGTCCTTGGCCAGGTATCGCAGATTAAACAGGAAACTGTTTCCACGTGAAATTGGGGTTACACCCAAACTCCAAAATATAACAGAGGAATCCGAACTACCAGACTAATATTCAGCAAAAAAGTGACTTAAATCGGCTGTTTGGGAGCAATGGAAAGACTTTGGGTAACTGAAGACTACGGATTTACTCAAATTCTTTGGTCGACCATGGCAAGGCCTGTTCTGAGTGGAACCTGTCCTGTTGGACATTTTCAATTAGGGGTGTACTCACTTTTGTTGCCAGCGGTTTAGACATGAATGGCTGTGTGTTCAGTTATTTTGAGGGGACAGCAAATTTACACTGTTATACAAGCTGTACACTCACTAATTTACATTGTAGCAAAGTGTAATTTCTTCAGTGTTGTCACATGAAAAGATATAATCAAATAATTACAAAAATGTGAGGGGTGTACTCACTTTTGTGAGATACTGTAAAACATGTAGACAGAAGTCATATAAAGATACACATCCTACAAATGGGTCTGGATGTTCCACTAGTTGTCCAACAACAAATAGTTTAATGTTTTTAGCTGTGGTGCTAAAAACAATACATTTTTGAAGGTCGAAAATATTAATCCGTATCGAACTTCAAATCGCCTGTTGTAAGAAATGCTTACATTATTATGCATAGTCCACAGGTTTATGTATATGGTGTTGTGGACAGATTAAAGACTCTTTATGACAGGGTGTCTGAAAGACAACGGACTGCTTTAATAAACTGTTGCAGAAGCAAAAGCACATTTCGTTACATTGAAACGCATCATTCTGCGCCTGGCATGTGCACAAGTAGTGACGTTCCTATTGCTGGAGTGTCTCTCATTATATTCTTCGTATTTGTTGTGCATTTATCAGTTTTCCTACTTTAGGGCCACAATTTGTGTCCATATATCCCTTAAAAAAATAAAATCAACTAACACATTAAGCTATGTTATGATATGACTTTTTTGCCTCAGTGATGTTGCAACATTTACAAACAATAGTAAAACCAGTTAACCAATTTTTTTCTCAGACAGTATTCAGTCAAAAACTCACACCGTGGCATCCCTAGTCTCAGCCTGACATGGTAGCAGATGGATTTAAATATAGTTATCAGCATATTTTAGATTTTTTAAACACCCTTTAAAATTGTATTATATCCTTTATCAGAGAATTTACAAATCCTTCACTAATAATAAAAAAATTAACCAAGGTTATTTTTAGACATGCACCATGTTCTTTGAATGTGATATTCAGCACATATGAAAGTGCCCTGTAGGGCTGAACGATAGGACAATGTAATCAGATATCTTATACATTTTCTGATGCTGATTTCGACACTCACTGACAGACGATGATCAACAATATTGGAAACTGGCAAAACCATGGGTCTGGAAAGTCACCAGATATATTAAGGATATCAAAGTATCAAAGGATGTGAAATTTGCACCTGCCACCCGCCAAATGTGACAAGGCTGAATCCAGCTACTTATTCGCAAGCTCCTCAGGCAATGCAGGTATATCATGAGTGGGTAATGAGTGGGTGATGGGCAACCAATAAGACGTCTTGGAGTAACACATGACAAGAAATGCTGTTAAACACGAAGACGTGCTTGAAGAAACACACTTTATAATATTTTTAAGAACAGACAAAATAACAGGGTTGCTGCAGAGTTTTTAAAATCAAATTTAAGTTTAAGTTTAAGACCTTTTTCGTGACCTGATCAAATATAATTTATACCGTATACCCATAACAAAACAAACCAACACAATCTCAAAATAAATCATGTATCACAGACTCTTGCTTAAACAGGCAGGGGCACACATTCAACATGCCCATAACAATTGCAGTAATTGCATTTGTCAGTAAAACAGGGTAGACTAAATGCAAGTTAAAAATACTCAAGACATGTATACATATATATATATATATATATAATCACATTCAAATTGGTTTATGTGCCTTTATATAAATAAATACAAATTAGAGGTCGACTGATATTATATTGTGCTGATTAGATATTGTATTGAAAGAAAGCCAGTTAGTCTGCAAATATTATTATTTATTTTTTTAATTGGTAGCCTATATTAAATGTTCTTAAGTCTTTCTTTCCTGTGATGGGCAGGGCCAGACAAAGCCTACAAGTGTCCAAATTTAATTATATTCAAGATGCATTTTATGCATGGAACTTTGCATAACTTTTAACTATACAGGCACTTTAACTTAGATAATACACATGGGACTCTTATTTTGAAATATTCGCATTTCACTGCTTCCAGCTATTCATGCAAACAAATAAAGGATATAAAATGTGCACTCCTACAATAATCTACAACTTATAACAAAATATAAACGATTAAAAGTAAACATTGTTATATTTCATCAACTACATCATCAACAGTTCTTTAGAGATAGCTTGTCATTAATTTTCGATATTGCTTAAAAATCGTGAACTGCTCTGCAACAGCTGAAAACACTCACAAGCCCCTGCGTGCTTGGAGAAAATACAGTTTTAACTTTGAAGGACGCAGTGCATGCATTCATTTTAATCACATTAGGACATATCATGATTCCTGTCTTTCCGCCCCCAAATTCAAGACCTCTTTATATATAAAAATAATACATTTGCTGTATCATTTAAGATATTTAATATTACATTATATTTTTATGACCTTAAATTTTGGAAAACTGAATTTAAGACATTTCAAAAAATGTTAAGAAACCAGCTGTCAATGCCTGTGTCTGATTTGCTTTTTGTTTAGAGGCGTGTAGCAGGAGCGTGTCTCGTGGAACACGTACATGAAAAGAGTTGCAGTATCACTCTTTCTTTTCTGTTTCAGTAGTCTGAAAAATGTTTGCAAGAATAGGGTCATCTATGCTGCAAATGACCAAAGACCATCTTGGGAGGTGCCCGAAGTTTAGTTTGCTTTATTTACAGAGCAGTTTGTGCTTAACATGCATTGTAAATGCAACTCTGCAGGTTCGCTCAAATACATCTTTGTATCAAAGAATGAAGAAGAATGTGATTAAATCATAAAATAATACAAGGCAACATTCACCTTGAGCCTACATTTTTTTTCTATTTGAATGTCTTTAGGCAGCATTAACTGTACACTTTACGAACACAAATTCGATAAGAACAAATATTTGTCAGCATTATTTTGGGAACACAAGGGAATTTATTAGGCTTACACCCAATATGAAACAGTAATATGTTGGACTTTCTATAGGTGAAGTTTTTTGTTTTTTTTATATTATTATTAGAATTATTATTATCTTATTATCATTTGAAAATTGTCAAATTAATTTGAAGTTCTTAATTTCTATGCTATTAGTAATTTCCTACTTGTTGATGTAGAGAAATACTTGCGTGATGGCAAATGGGGCCAATGGAGACAGTGAATGTTTGGATTTGGTAAGGTGGTTATATAAGATTTTTTTTATCACTTAGTTATTTTAATTTCTTTTTTGTTTAAAGTGCAATTTGAATTTAGAAATATCTTTTGTTTAAGAGTTTTGTGTTTCAATAAATGAATTACATTTTTGAAGCAAAATCAATCAAGCATACATATTGAACGACCCTCGGCAGGGTGGGGTAGACGATATAATCGAATATAGCAACACAAAGCAATTATCGATAAAATATTTTTTACATATCATCCAGTCCTAGTGCCCTGATCTTACTATCTGATACCATTAACATGGTATCGTCACAGTACTTATTTAAAAGGATCATTATAATTGTATCGGCCACAATGAGCTGTGAATGATTGTTATCGTATCTGCCCAGACATTCCATTTCAGTGCATCCCTAATTGTTTGAAAAAGGTGCATTCAATTAAGATTCAAATTTCTGTAGTTTTTAATAAACTTACCTCTTGCAGACAGTTTTTTGGTGTTGATGATTTTGGCAGCATATTCTTGGCCCGTGCTCAACTTCACACAGCGTCGCACCACAGAAAACGCTCCCCTGGGAAAACAGACAAAATAATTGAGATATTGTGTTTAAGTACAACATCCTTTTGTTCTATGAAAATTAAAAGGACCGAACCTGTCAGTTTGTTTGGTGTTTGTTTTTATCTTTTTTGAAGGTAATAAACTGTGGCAAGGAGAGTAAGATAACGACCCTGCATGTTAAACACAGCAGATCATTTATTCATCTCAAGACACCCAAGATCATGCTGTTGAGCACTTCTGCTTGAGTGACTGTTAAACTGTGGAGGCTGAGGTCACTAAACCAAGGCTAATTCTGGTGGCCTATATTAATAAAATATACTTGACTGGGTTTGTGTTATATGACTAAAATATACTAGAGTAGGTCTGTCTTGTTAATAGTTTCCAACAAGGCAATTTCTGCAGAGTCAGTAAATTGTATGGTGAGAAATAGGAATCTATCAGGTGAGAAAGGCTTGAACCAACACAACACAATATACATACTCTTAGGCCAAAAACAACATGCCTGCAAAATCTGCAACATTTGCACAATAAAACTAACACAGATATGTGAAGCTGAATTTTGTATGTCGTCAAACTTATTATATAAATTATTATGACAAGATTTATCTTACATGGGTTGTGCTTAAACCTAAATTGCCACTTTCACGCAAATATTGTGAAACTCATCTAGACTGCTCTTCTAGAAAGTGGACTAAACCCTAAAAAAAAAGCTTTGTATAAGGATACAAACATTTGAGATGCTGGGGGAGGAGCTGAGTGTGCCAAATTTCTGAGAAAACAATTGAATAAAGGAGTCCCTGCAAACATTTCATGTGAACTTGTATTAAAACTCTGGCATTAATTCCCAATCTTTATCTTTAAGTACCATGGCAGCACATTGCAAGTCAATGCAAGGCAAATGTTCCTATCTTTTACGTCATTTTCATGAAGATACAATATGACTTGACATTTCCGAATCTATTCAGTTATTCAAATATAAATGAAAAATGCAATTCTCACAAAACAAACACTTGAATACATCTATGTATTTTACATACAGTTGAAGTCAGAAGTTAATGTACACCTTTGCCAAAAACATTTAAACTCACAATTCCTGACATTTAATCATAGAAAACATTCCCTGCATTAGGTCAGTTAGGATTACTACTTTACTTTAAGATTATAAAATGTCAGAATAATAGTAGAAAGAATGATTTATTTCAGCTTTAATTTATTTTATCACATTCCCAGTGGGTCAGAAGATTACATACACTTTGTTAGTATTTGGTAGCATTGCCTTGAGCTTTGGTCAAACGTTTTGGGTAGCCTTCCACAAGCTTCTTACAATAAGTTGCTGGAATTTTGGCCCATTCCTCCAGACAGAACTGGTGTAACGGAGTCAGGTTTGTAGGCCTCCTTGCTCGCACACACTTTTTCAGATTGAGGTCAGGGCTTTGTGATGGCCACTCCATACCTTGACTTTGTTGTCTTTAAGCCATTTTACCACAACTTTGGAGGTATGCTTGGGGTCATTGTCCATTTGGAAGACCAATTTGTGACAAGCTTTAACTTCCTGGCTGATGTCTTGAGATGTTGCTTCAATATATCAACATAATTTTCCTTCCTCATGAGGCAATCTATTTTGTGAAGTGCACCAGTCCCTCCAGCAGCAAAGCACCCCACAACATGATGCTGCCACCCCCAGGCTTCAAGGTTGGAATGGCGTGCTTAGGCTTGCAAGCCTCACCCTTTTCCCTCCATAACAATGGTCATTACGGACAAACAGTTTAAAAAAAAAGGTATCACACAATAGGAAATTTCTCTGTGTCCCCATGTGCACTTGTAAACTGTAGTCTGGCTTTTTTATGGTGGTTTTGGAGCAGTGGCTTCTTCCTTGCTGAGCAGCCTTTCAGGTTATGTCGATATAGAACTTGTTTTACTGTGGATATAGATAATAAACTACCTGTTTCCTCAAGCATCTTCACAAGATCCTTTGCTGTTGTTCTGGGATTGATTTGCACTTTTTTGCACCAAACTATGTTCATCTCTATCAGACAGAATGTGTCTCCTTCCTGAGCAGTATGATGGCTGTGTGTTTATACATATTATTGTTTGTACAGATGAATGTGGTACCTTCAAGTGTTTGGACTTGTGGAGATTGGACTGGACTTGTGGAGATTCACAATTTTTTTTTTTGTGAGGTCTTGGCTGAGTTGAAGGTAGGCCTTAAAATACATCCACAGGTACACATCCAATTCAGTACACAGTAAGCTAATTGGCTAATTGTCTAAAGGCTTGACATAATTTTTTATTTTTACATTATATTTAATACATTATATTGTGGTATCTTAATATTATATAAAGAATTATTATGTTTATATATTCCTTCCCTAACTTTTCATTTAGTTGGATGGTTGTAAGTGACAGGGCGGAGGGCGGGCCGGGTCGTGATTATACACACCAGTGTAACGCAGTTCACTGGAAAGGAGGAGGCGAGAACCGGCTTGGCAATATAAATTTTAGTTTAATGGAAAACTTAAACAAAAGACACAAACACACATGACGGTCAGCTGACCGCAAACGATCTCTCTCTCTCGTCGCACCACCTTCCGCAGTCGGCCTTTATCCCTCTCAAAGGCTTAATTAGCCAGATAAGGGACCGGGTGTGTATAATCACGACCCAGCCCCGCCCTCCGCCCTGTCGCATTGTATTAATAGTTAATATTTCACTTGTTGCTGCTTGAACATTAATGAGGGGAATACGTGCTCTCTCGTGAGGACAAGAGATGAAAGGAAAGTGGAGAAAGATTGCATGTTTCTGACCTCTACAGCTGCTACTATGTAAATTAATCAGGAGACATTTAATAAAAATTATTAAAAAGATGTGAATTACACCACATCTTGTAACTCTCGTTATTACTGAGATGCCTATGCCCGGCGGAGACTGAAAAACTGCCGCCATGAATGACAATAAGGAACATTTCACAGCCTGCGCTGTTTTCCTTGTCACATGTGAAACTGCATATTAACAAACACACACAAACTTTTCAGATTCGCCATACCTCTCCCACTGCATCGTTTTTAACTTCTGAATCAAGTTTGTAATTTAACAACACTATGCCAGTATTCCTCACACTCCTTGATGTCATGACAGTGCTGCTGATGTCTTAAAGATTAAAAATGGCAATGTTTATTATGCAATTTCTCTGTATGCAGCTTTGATAGGTCTTTCAATCAAGCTGTCACACTACAAAATGACATACTTGTGACTGAAAATACATTGTGTAGGTTATATGAAAGATGCATATATAATATATCAGTGATGGCTAGAGTGAGAATCTTTTTCCTTTGATAATGATTTGGGTTGAATTTAATAGAAAACTATGCGGGTTGCGCTCCGTGGCACTGCAGAATTTCTATGCTGAGCACTGGTGGTGTGTGCGTATCTTTGAAGAAAATTATTATTACTAATTATTATAACGCTCCATGTCATCTGCCAGACACGTCTAGTCTGCGACCCCTTTAATTTATCCTGCTGTTCACACTTTACCAAAGCAAAACCAAAAAATAAAACTGATTTTAGAACCAGTACCAATCATGCCAAAGGTTGTCTCAAAGCAGTCTATTATGGACCACAATCGCCATTAAAGTGCTCTTCAAATGAGGCCTGTTTTTGTCAGCCCTGTTAAAGCCTTCAGTGCCCATTAAAGAGATTTAGAACAGCTGCATGTTTGTGTGTGCAAGAGAAACAAAGACTCAGCTCCTTTATAACCACCTCTCTCTGCATTACTGAGATGACTGGAGCTACTGAGTAAGGAATAGATACACAAACACACAGGTCACATATAATGAGGTCACATGCAACTCTTGGGAGCCTCAAACAATACACATATCCATGCATTTCCGCAAGTACACAACATACACTCGCAGCCTCTTCATGTACAGAGCTGAAACAATTAGTCAACGTTATCAGTAAAAAATTGTCAACAATATTTTAGTTATCAAATAGTTGTTTGATCTCATTTAATGTAACATGAGATCATATGAATCTCTAATGATTGCACAATGCAAACAAGAGCAGTACTGCAGCTCTTGCCTGACTGAGGAGAGGAAGGAAACACAGCTCACAGTCCAGACGCCCTCTATACTTTCCAAACAGCTTCAGGTGATATAGATCGCAAAGTATGAGAGAATTATACAAAAATACAAAATAAGTAAATACAGGAGCACTCTCGTTGTGGAATAAGCAGAGCCGGAGCTGCCACTCATCTTAAGCAAAACTTGTGTATCGAGTATCTCTATAAAGGAAACACCCTGGCGTTACATCTTTAAAACAGTTATATTTAATGCGTTATTAAAGTTCAAATAATAAGTAAATAACTAAAAACTTAGAAACTGGCATTTCTCAGCACCTCTTCTAGGAGTTGCGCAAAGTTTCCCGATCTGGCTGATGCACACTCACTCGAGAGAACGCTCACCCCTCCAGCATGCACGCTTAATGCAGCTAGATTATAACGTGATGGCTTGCAACTTATTGGATCATTATATATGTCACAGTGCATTTCTTATCGTGAAAAAATAAGAAATGCCCTGGCAATACCAGGGTTTTTCCTGTATAGAGACTAACCAATCTGAGCGGGAGATCTGCAGCGCTGTCTGCAGCTTTTGCATCATTGATGAGATCATCATGGTAAGATCAATCTTATGTGAAAAATAACACTAAAATGACAACAACAATAAATTGTGTGTATATATATATATATATAGGTTTTGGATAGACTAGATTGACAAATGCTTATCAATGATACTCTTTAGTCACTGAACACTGTAAAAATTTTTAGACATAAATGACAATATGACTAAATGTTACTAAAATATGACAAAAATGACTACAACTACATTAAAATGCCCAGACTTAATCAACTAAAACTTGACAAAAAAAATAAAATAAGGTTGACTAAATATGATAAAAACTAAAAAGGGCATTTGACACAGGACTAAATAAAAAAAAAAATAGCTGACAAAATTAACACTAGTATTCAGTTACCGGGTCATTAGGAGTGTATTAAAGGGGTCATATAATGCCATTTTTGTACAAGTTAATATGAATCTTTAGGGTCTAAATGAAAACTTTGTAATATACTTTTATTAAAAATTCTCATTAGTATTTTAAGAAAACACTAATTTTACCTGCTCAAAAACAGCTCTGTTTTCAGCACGCCGTTTCAGTGCATATGACTTTAAATGATAATGAGCTTTGGTCACCCCACCCCTCCGTACACAGTTTTTAATAACACAATAACCATAACGCATTGTTCATTATAAACGTGGGATTATGAATTATATTGAGAACGTCGTAACGTTATGGAAAACATGCCGTAATGTACCCTGGGTGTAAACATTAGCCACATTCATTGTGAAGCGTGCAAGCAATTTGCAAAGATTAATATAAAGGTTAATAAAACGTTACACTTACTTCTTCTGGAGGTGCAGAGGGAATATAAATAGTTGGTACCGAATCTTTTTTCAGCAGCAGCTTCTTAGCAAAACCAGCTTTATACTGACCCTCGCTTATAAAGCAGTCTGGTGAAAAATGATTCGCGCAAACATGAACACATTGACGTTGCTCGTGGGGAATATTCCCATCGTAAACAAAACTCAGCCACTGCGTCTCCAGCGGTTCAGATTTAGGAACATCAAAATGACTGCTGTGTTCATTATTACACCGAAGAACAGAACACCACAATCACTTAGGCGCCATTCTGCTCCAGTGTATCAACAATGATGACGGACTATGATTGACAGCTCGCTCACGAGCGAGGGCGGGTCTGTGTTGAAACACTGCTGTCAATCAACAATCCTGGGAGGGGCGTCCGACCGTGTGACGTCACACGGTCGAACGGCTCGATTTGAGGCAGGGGAAAATATATAAGGAGATTAAAACAAAAACACTGAATGGATTTTTATCATAATAGGATGGTTGTGTACAGGCACAGCCAACACACATTTCAGTACTATCAACTTGAAAAAGTGCATGTACCATTATATGACCCCTTTAATGCAAAGCAAATGTTTAAATGTTCTTAACTTTACTTTTTTGATCAGTATGGTACCACCTGCATTCTCTGGATGCATTCACCAGAGAAGCAGCAAATAAGATATTTAGACTTGCTGCACTCACAGAAGTATATCTATGGGCTGAAATATGTGCCACCAGAAACTGAATTTGAACCATTTATATTTGAATTTGAATGGCTAAACTTGAATAATTGCATTGAAAAACTGAATTTGAATCACATAATTTGAAATTGTATTGTTTAATTAAAATTGAATTTATTCAAAAACTGAATCTGAATTGTATCATTTGAAACTGAATTTATTCGTTTGGAACTGAAGTCCAATAAAATTTGATCCTCACTGAAAATTAAACTCTCTATATATCTTCACATTCACTTCTCACAATTCAGATTCAGTTCTCAAATTCAATTTCAAGTTACTGAGACAGACATCCGGGTAGTTGGAGGATGAAGGAAGAGCAATCGAGCGCAGATCGATAGATAGCGTTCATTGGCGCACAGGACTCCTCTTGGGCCAATCAGCACCAATGTTTTGGAGCACAGTACGCTACCCGCCATGAAACAAAGAAGAAGTGCTTGCTTGACTTGCGTGACCACCACCACCATGGATTCGGCTGGGACAAATACGGTAATGAATTTTTTTTTACGATCTAACGATCTTTTGTTTAACTGTTGTTAATGTTATAGCTATTTTGTAGAAACAGGGAAATTAAATCTTTCTTCCGACGTTGCAAACACAGTAGCTATAATCCCACGATTTTATGGTAGCCTACTAGCTCTTGTAACAACATTTTTGCCTGGTGTTTATTATTTCTAAGCGCTTGCCTCTTCCTCCGGTGAAAATGTTGTTGCAAACGTAGCTAGTGTTAGCCAGCCAAGTAGACTGGTCATGTCTTCAGTGTGATTTTTTTCCGATAACTTCTCCTCGTGGTTGTCATTGTCAGAGTAACGTTACTGCTTACTGAGAGGGAGGGAGGGAGAGAGAGAGAGAGAGAGAGAGTAGTAAGCGTGTAAGTTATGTGTCGCTGTGTTTGGCAGGTGCTAGCATAATGTAAGGCCATAAACTTCAGGGCAATTACACCATAGCACTAGCCCTATTCATTTGAATTGAATGCATAAGTTAGTTAATTCCGCTTGACTACAACACAAAAATAGCACATTTACACTTCGAAAGAAAGCTGATACAGCTTCCTGCACAACAGAGCAGTGCAAGTGGCTGATGCCATCACATGTAAAAAAGGTAAGGTGACACTGTATTTTTTGGACACTGTAACTGTAGGTTAAATTATGATGTTAAATTAATGTTTATATTGTGCCCCTTTGGTTACTTAATCAGGCAGATTGCTTGTCTTCATCTAGCCTACATTTCATCTTCTTTTAGGGATTTTCATTATATTCCATCATACCTAATGTTGGGGATTATTAAATTATTTCTATTCTATATTCTGCCTTAACATGTGTAGCTTGTGACAATGTGGTCAGTCACAATTTCCCTGTTGGACAAAGAGAAGCTAAGACAGCAAAGACCCACATAAACACAGTTTGGCATCTCAATCCTGTGATGATAGCCTTACCTGTTTTGCTCACAGCCATAGGATAAACGCCAGATTTATACTGCATATAGATATGTTATGGTTATGGACCACAGAAATGTGGACTTAATGATCTTCTTTGTGTTAACTTATTTTCAGATTCCTGCTGCTCCAGTAGCTCTGATCGACTTCTCCTCTGCTAAAGCCAAAAAAAAAGCTTGACCGTTCTATTGATGGCAGGACAACTGAAAACCAGGTTGGGAAATCACTTTCATGCCCAAGAGTGAAGAGAGGGTCAGAAACATATGCTAGTTTTTTGAGACTTTAAGCAAAAACTGTCCAAGGAGTGCAGCACTGATGGCTAGGGAGCCTTACTACAAAGAATTCATCCCCAAATCTAGTATGCTTCCTAAAACTGTTCTTGAATACAGAACACCAGAGACTCTGCAGCTACCCCCCAAAGAGCTTGGAGAGCTATGCCAGGTATTCCATCTAGAAGAGCTCATCATGTCCCAGGTCCAGAGAGGGCAACTCGAAGTCAGAGTGCAAGCAGGATTTGGTTTAGGCAAAGAGCTGGACGCATAACTGCTTCCAAGCTGAAACAAGCTATTAAGACCAACCCACAGCAACCATCCAAGAGCTTGATCAAGGCCATATGCTACCCAGAAGCATATAGGTTCACCACAGCCGCTACAAGGTATTTAGGGTTTGAATTAGGGTAAGGCAGAGGTAAGGCCTCGTGTAAACAGTGTTTATGTCCAGAAAAGAAACACTGACAACAGAGGGTATAATTTGGATAAAAAGAAGCTTGTCTATTAAGTAAATGTATCTTACTGGTGGAATATTAAATGAAATGTATAGTAACACATTGCTTTGGTGCACGTTAGTTATTAGTTATAGGGTTATAAGACTATGGTTATGCAGGAGTAGAACTAAGTATAGGGGTTAGGGAAATGGCATTTAAATCACTGAACTGGCTCTACACATCCAATACTAAGTAATCATTTCCTTTTCATGTTTTGCATGTGTACTGTGTACAGTTATGGATGCAAACATGAAGCACAAGCCAGAGGAGTCTATGAGAAGCTGATGGGTCGGGAGCATGCAGGCTTCTCCTGTATGGACAGTGGTCTCTGGCTGAACCCCAAGTGGCCATACATGGGGTCCTCCCTGATGGGATTGTTGCTTGTGACTGTCACTGAACTGGCATCTGCAAGATTAAGGTAATATTACAGTTTCTGTTGTAGTAAAGTCCCTAAATCTCGAGACTGAGTCGTGTCTCAAGTCCTAAACTGAGCAAAAAGGCAGAAAATATATTTGTTAATCTATTGTTCACGTGTCCTTCTCTCTGTGATTTTAGTGTCCACACTCTCACCAAGATGAAGCCAATCTGCGCTTGTGTGCTGGGGAAAAGGGCTTCTGCCTCATCAATGATGGGGATAATGTCATGCTGGACCGGACTCATGACTACTACTACTAAGTTCAGGGACAGCTTCACATTGTAGACGCTGAGTACTGTGATTTTGTTGTGTGGAACCACAATGACATTTTTGTTGAAAGGATTTTGCCCGATCTTGAACTTTGGGATGATGTTAGGCTTTTTTAGAAACGGTATACTTCCAGAAATACTGGAACAGCAAGTTACAAACTCACATGTGTAATGTAATGAAAGGATCCAGGCACTCTTGAAAGTGGGCTGTGTGATATTGCTGTTATATCAATACGGTTGTATGAGACAAGATTACATTTTGACTATTGTTATGAGTGTGGTCTTTGTGAGTTCTGGCTGTTGTATAATTTAAATGAAAAGATTAAATGCCATTGAGAAGACAGAATTATACATGGTGGTTTATTTACAAGATTAGATTTTTCAACAATTGTTATAATAACAAGAACATGGTGTGCAATAACAGATTAGAATCCATTTCATTACATATAATACATATAGCCAGTACAATTGGACTAGTGGATAAAAGTATTACACTTGTTGAAAACATATTAACAGACTGATATGTGTCGGGGCTCAGGTACTACTACTCCATGTCCTCTTACTTATCATCATCAGAGCCAAGAAGCAGGGATCAGGTATTGGACACTACATGTGTGAGGGCTCAGGTACTGGACTGACTGATTATTATCCCTCTCCTCCTCCTTACTCCAATGGGACAATAGACTCGAAAGATTAGACAAGCTTAGGGCAACCTAAAAGCCCCAATCAAGTCCATATTAGACTACCGTAACTTAATAAGCATTACTAAGTAAATGAGCATTTAATGACAACCTAATGCTATATAAACACAGACACAAAAACACGTTGGCTAGCTAACATACCTCCGACGAAGTGGTCGCTGCAGACACGGGCATTAACAGACTCTGCTCCTCCCGACCGCAGACGTACGCTAAAAATCAACTTTTTACGGCGTTGTTCTGTGAGCTTTTTACATTTCTCACCTTTATGAGTGACAATCTTCGGTACTCTATAAAAACCCTTTCCCTTTTCTCGATTAGAACGATTGGAGCAGCCGTAAACTACACAAAACATTGGCATTTTGCCAGACGGCAGATCCTCAGCTATTTCACTTCCTGCCCTCCATCTGAATTGCGCGCCTCGCGATGCAGCAGCGTGACGCCACGTGAAACCAACCTATGAACGCTATCTATCGATCTGCGCTCGATTGCTCTTCCTTCATCCTCCAACTACCCGGATGTCTGTCTCAGTAACTTGAAATTGAATTTGAGAACTGAATCTGAATTGTGAGAAGTGAATGTGAAGATATATAGAGAGTTTAGTTTTCAGTGAGGATCAAATTTTATTGGACTTCAGTTCCAAACGAATAAATTCAATTTCAAATGATACAATTCAGATTCAGTTTTTGAATAAATTCAATTTTAATTAAACAATACAATTTCAAATTATGTGATTCAAATTCAGTTTTTCAATGCAATTATTCAAGTTTAGCCATTCAAATTCAAATATAAATGGTTCAAATTCAGTTTCTGGTGGCACATATTTCAGCCCATATATATCCAAGTGAAAAAATGCACTTATATACAAAATACACTTATATTTAAGATACATTCTCTAAGTCTGAAGTCTAAATATCTTTTATGTTGCTTCTCGGGTCAAATTTTGCAGTGATTTTTTTACTGAATTAGGCTTAATAAAAAGTATTTTTTTCCCCCTTTAATTCAGTGAATGTCATTTAGATGTATTTTTAAAAGATAATTCAAATTTAGCTGCAGCCCTCTTTAATAATAAAATAATAATAATCTATAATTCAGTACAATGTGTGATTCCACATTAACTTCTCCAGCAGGTCTTCTAATAAATCTCAGTCCTAAGGGGTGACCATCATCAGCACCAAACACTTTAGTCCAGCTGTCCTTTTACACATGTGAAAGCATCACTACTTAAGAGTTTGCCATCTCAATCCTTGCTCTTCATTTCCTCTTCCTCGCTCTCACACCATTCAGCCATTGTTCCTGTAACACCTGATTGAGGTCATTTCCATATCCTCTAATTTCAATCACAGAGCTGAAACTGACTGTGAAATGCAAAGATGTGTGTGAACTGCTTGACTTCATAAACTCTTTGCATTGTTTTTACTCTACAGTATAAACAATAATCTACACATTTTTAATCTCAGGCCAAAACTAGGTAATATTAAAACAATATTATTAAAGATTTACACCCAAATCGTAAATATTTGGTTACATCATTCATTAAGACTAATGAGATGGTATTATATGTATATAAAACAGACATCTATGCACAGACCACTTAAAGATGTATTGATGTAGTCTGATCTGCCTTGAGTTTGATTCAAGCAACTAATATAAAAAAAAAATAAAAAAAAATGCAGTACTAATTTAAGCATATGAAACTGTCTATATCCTATATACAGCATAAATCTGCCCATATACTGATTAACATGAGCATTACACGCAAACGTGCACAGAATTTGCATTAAAAAAGAAAAATAAATATCGGAATGAGCATAGGGGCATTGCACTGGACAATATTTGTTGTATCTGCGGTTAGTGGGCTTTTCTGAGATCACATTAGAGTAGAGGGTTTTAGTGGTGGTCATCGGCTCTTGGCAGGGCTCGTGTTCGTCTATCTCCTCCCTCTATGACAGCACGTTTATCGGGGCAACACCGCCTGTGCAACCACCACCAGCACCACACCTTGCGTTTGCTGTCACTTTGCCCCCCCAATCACCCTGCACTTATCACATAGGACAGTCCCTCACATGCACAACCGTTAACCCTGCCATACTTACTTGCCCAGCTCCTCATACAGCTGATAGTCGTCCGTGAAGCGCGTGCATGTAGTTGTGGCCATGTCTTCCCGTCTCGGACCCGCTTTTTAGAATTAAAAATCTTCCTTGTTTCGGCGAGTTACAGAGCTGCGGTAAACTTCCTGGATTTTTGCCTCGATCTTAAGTTCGAAAAAAGCACGATATGCCTTGAAATGACAGGTTAATGGTGTGTAGGGTACCGGGGTTTCGTGACGGCGGGCGTCCTGATCCCCCCGCGCGCTCTGCTCCAATCGCCTGTGAGAGCGCGCTGACAGCTGACTCGCGATCGCCACCTGTCGGCTGTTTGAAGTCCTCGTGCGCGTGGGTTGAGCTGCTGGTTTACTGTTATTGTAACTCCAAATAGGGACAAACCATGAGGGGGGCTATTTGTATTTCGACGAGATCTTACGTAATTGTGATAGATTTACATTTATTCATTTGGCAGACGCTTTTATCCAATGCGACTTACAAAAGAGGAATAAATACATCATAAGCGATTCATCTAAAGGAGACAGTGGTACCAAAAGTGCTGCATTACAAAGTTTCACTATCATCATAATAGTAGTATACAAGACAGAGTAGAGTGTAACGAGAATATATATATATATATATATATATATATATATATATATATATATATATATATATATATATATATATATATATATATATATATATATAAACTAATTATTTTTTAGGAGTGCATGGTTAAGTGTTTATGCAAAATATGTGTTTTTAGCTGTTTTTTTGAAGACAGAGAGTGAGTCTGCTTCATGGATTGAGTTGGGAAGGTCATTCCACCAATGTGGTACAGTGAAACCAAAAGTCGGTGAAAGTGTTCTGGTGCCTCTTTGTGTTGGTACAACAAGGCGCCGTTCATTAGCCGACCGCATGTTTCTGCTGGGAACATAGCTCTGCAGAAATTATTTTAGGGATGCTGCAGCAGACCCAGTGACTGTTCTGTATTCCAGCATCAGACTCTTGAATTTGTGCATCAACCTTAACCCAATCATAACATGTGTTCTCTTTGGTTCATTAAAGACCAGACATGCTGCTGCATTCTGGACCATTTGCATGGGCCTAATTGCGCATGCAGGAAGGCCTGCAATTAGTGCAATACAGTAATCCAGTCTAGTTATGACAAGTGAACAAGAAGTTGTGTGGTATGAAGAAGGGTCTTATTTTCCTAATATTGTAGTGTAAATCTACCTGATCGATGATATCTTCATGATCAATGATGAATGATGATAGATTTGTGTAAAGCAAGAAAAATACACAAAGGAAAAGAAAAGAAAAAAGAAACAGACACAAGTAAAAAAAAAATACTATGATATACTAACACACAAACAGAAAAGTATCTTTTTCCCCAAAATATAAATATATAGTCTACTATATTCCAAGGCTAGAGGAGACTGGGGCTAGCTGTCTTTTTATTTTTTACTCCTGTGAATATTTCTCAAGCATGTATATTTTTGAGAGTTAGTTTCTGTCTAGACCCATAACTTAAAGTCGTGTCTATGCATACTGTATTATGAAGCATATGCTTTATGAAACAGCTAAATCAAATATATAAATATAAAAAAATCTAACAATTGTTATAGCCAAAATATATTGTAATTAATTATTTGCCAACAATTACAACATTTGTGACATGTGAAAAAAAAATTGTCAACATGGATATTATCTGTCAACTTCCATAAAACATAATTTATCCTTGCAGTTAAAAGGCAAAATTTTCATTACATGTTTGAATCATATCATTATTATTTAATTGATGTGCATAAATAGGATTATTCTTTCATGCTGGATATGTTTTCTTTAAGGTTAAATGTAGAGCATATGTTGTTTTGTTTTCACAGGGTATAAGATTTAATGGGTGACTGACATCCTTTGTGTTGGCTTTCTCATATTTCATACGGCCAAAAATGCAATGTCTATTTACATGCACATGCAATAAACATAGTCATTATCTAGTGCAATCAAGTATCCTTCTATTAGGATGCAGTATTTATTTTTCCATGTTCCACATAAAATCGGTCCAATGTATAAAATAAAAAAAACTCTGCTAATGGTTCCATTATGTTTACCTATGATACTACTAATTTTGATCTAAGTGTGTTTTTGGACATTAGATAATGAACATGGACACCCACTCTGATATTTTACATTCAGCACAATGTCAACATCATTAGCCTCAATTACACTAATGAGGTTTGCTATGACTCATTAGGACTGTTTCAGCTCTCAGCTTTTACAAGAACATACATTGGAAAGAATATTAAAATTAGAATGATTCAAAGGCAGTAACACATTTAAATGTATCTATAGTATTTCTATGATTCATAGGGGAAAGTATATTCTTAATACAAAATAAATGTAAAATAAATAATTTATTGTAAAATAAAAAAACATGCTGATGGCCCATTCAAAAATTTCAGCACTTTTATCCAGTGTTGTGCCTGAACGCGTTCATTGAACGATAGTTCATGAACGCGTTCATATTTTGGGCGAACGTGAACTGAACGTACTGTATCACTTACTGCCTGATGAACGTTACTGTGAACGCGTTCATTCTGGAGTCTGTGAACCGCACGCTCTCTCAGTTTAACTTCGTTCAATAGGGTGCCAGATTTCTAGAGTCTTCCAGGCGAAACCCCGGCTAAAACACACCGTAAACAGGCCTTAATATCTAGCGGAAAAAACACAATCTGGCAACACCAGCCACCAGTGTCGCACCGCCGCATGCGTCATCAAAACAAAAACTAGCATGGAGGCGACAGCAGCATATAGGCGACGAAGCAGCAAGGAGGGGTCGTATGATAATATAAAAGAGTTTTATGACCACGTCGGTGAGTATGGAACAAATATGACATTTCTGTGCAAACTTTGCCCGCCGGCTTTCCAAAACAAAATACGCACTTCAGTCACATCCACAGCAAACCTAAAACGGCACATTGAACTGAAGCACCCGACTAGCCTTTCAAGGTATGCGCAAGCAATTAAAAAATCTAAAGACAGGCAAGACAGGTCCTCGGCACAAACCACATTAACTGCGTACAGTAGCGGGTCCGTTGTCATCTCCCAGCCGCAGCTGGACAACCTGGTGGTGCAGTATATCGTCGGAGACCTGCAGCCTTTGAGAAAAGTGGAAAGCCCAGCTTTCATAAACTTAATTAAGGGGTTGCAGCCATCCAAAAACGTGCCATCAAGAAAAAGGTACAGACACTGTTAAACAAGAAATTTAAAGAAAACATATGTGACCTTAAGTCTGAACTGTCTGAGATTGATGTTGTATGCACAACAGCAGATTGCTGGTCAGCTGTGAACAAGGCATTTATGGGCATCACTGTCCACTGGCTAAACAAAACTGATGCACCCTTACTACTGTCCTGTTTTTCTTTTACCAATTCCTCATTTAAAAAGACCATTCAAGCAGCACGTTTATCTTCATGTTTTTGAGAATATGCTGTAGTAGTAGGGGTGAAAGCTGCAGCTGCTACTAGTGTGGACTGAATGGAAAGCAACAAAGCGTTAAAGCAATAATGGGGAAATGCTGTCCCACTCTCCTCAATGTTAATGTAAAACCTGATTGAATAAGGATTCAAAATTTGATATGAAGATGAAATCTTACACATAGTGCAGTGTTAAAACTGATGAAATAATTGCTGTCTGTAGTTCTGTATGGGCTGTGTCAATCATTTTGAAAAATAATAGCTCGCAGCAACATATGGAAAAAAAAAAAAAGAACTATGAACTAGTTCATTTTTGGAAGTATGAACTATGAACTGAACTAGTTCATTTTAGAATGTGTGAACTGAACTTTGAACTAGTTCATGTATAAAGTGAACTTTCCCAACACTGCTTTTATCGAGACATTAAATATTGAGATGTAATGAGACAAAAGATTCAATGAATATATTATTGCTTAAAATATAAACATGCACACTCAAACTCAACTTTGATTATTTCTAAATTCACGAGTCAAGAGCAAATATGAAATTAAACCTGTGTCCAGACCCACACACACACACACAGCAAATACAGAATCATTGATCACCGAGTCTTTGAAGGGAGTTCAAACAGTATTCTTTCATTTTGATCCCTTGAAAATGTGACACATTTCAGCATTTCTATCCATTGCTTTTCATCTATCTTAAAACAAGCTGGTTACATTCTCTTTGCATTTATTTTCTTAGTATATGTTACTGGTCGTATTGTGCATGATTGAACAGTGCATGTTATGCTCAAAAAAGAAAAGAAAAAAGAAAAGACTAAAAAAAGTCTGATTTTGAAATCATTCAAATTGTTATACTGTAAGTTGCATTGCTTCGCCAACTTTTCACTATCCAATCAAAGTCTGCTCTACATTTTTTCTCTTGTAATATCCTGTTTCACTCAGAAATATGTCATATTGCATATGTAAAATGGGTTATGAATGTTGTTTTATGTTGAGTTTAAAAGGGATAGTTCACCCAAAAATGAAAAATCTATCATAATTTACTCAACATCGTGTTGTTCCAATCTCGTATGACGTCTCCCATATTATCCTCTATGGAACACAAAAGGAGATGTTACGCAGCATGTTCCATCTCAAGTCACTATTTACTGTAATTGTAGAGAAAAAACAGATGCAATAAAAGTGAAGTGGCTGAGGCAGTCACATACAGGGTTAAAAATGTCATAAGATTGAGAAAATTATAACAGAATAAAAAACATTTCAGTGAACTTTCTCTAAGTATGACAGCAACAGATACAGTGGGACAAAAGATAGACTTCAACAGAACTCACCCATTGCAAAAGGCTTTATAAATATACCAGAGCCAAAATATATAGCCTGGTGTACGAAAAGAGACAGTCAAACAATAAGACGCAATGCATTAACGTGAAGGTGATAAAGAAAGTCAGTGTATGAGGCTCCACAGTTCGGACACTTGTCCTCCACCAGGAGGTGCTGCAGAGACTCCTCACAGCTGTCACCCTGCAGCACCATCTTTAACTGTACAAAGATCAACACGCATTAAAACAACATAAAATAATCCATTACACAATGAATGTGTATTCATATTATTGATAATATTGGTTTGCAGTAAGCCATCAGTCATGGTCCTGTCACTTTGTCAGGTTGGGCATCACCATGGCATCATTGTCCCTGGTCTGTCTCGTGCTTCGTGTATGTTCTTTGTGTGAACGCACAGGTCCGGTTGTTGGTTACCGCCATAACCGAGTTACCACAGTCCTGTAACCTTGTAAGGTTCGGTTTTTGCCTGATGAGAACTGTGGCATCATCGTGCTGTTTGTTTTCTTCCTCATGTGTTTCAGGTGCCACTGGCATGCGGAATCAGCATTTAGATGGGAACCCTAATTGTTTACATGGGAACGCTGATCATGCCAACTTTCAGCTGGCAAGCGGCACCTGTTCCTAGTTTGTTCATGCCTATTTTATTCCCCTTGTGTGTCATGTTTGTTTTAGTTTGAAATGTGTTACATTATAGATAGCTGTTTGATGTTGAGTATAGGGCTGGGATAAACGATTATTTTTTAAACGATAAATCTAGCGATTATTTTTTCGATGCATCGATTAATCTAACGATTCATTTTTTCCAGTCCGATTCGATTTCGATTCGATTAATCGACTTGTGACAACACCGGTAATACCGGTTTCATCGGGGGTGGGGGTGTATAAAATGTAAAAAAAAAAAAAACATTTGCTGGGAGTTTGATTGACTGGCGATCTGATCAATCAATCATAATACGCCATTTTTGTCCGACAAAGTAGTCAGGAGAGAGAAGATTAACGCCGGTGAATTTGAATAATGGATTGTAGGCTACTGTACTGACATCTTTCCGCGGTTAAAACAACAGTCCTTCTGATGTAGGCTACATTCATGTTTAGCCTATTTGATGCTATAAATTAACCAAGGAAAAGATGATCGGTTCACGAGCAGCTTTAACTGAGGCAATCTGTCACGACACATTAAAGAGCCACAAAATAGTAGGCCTATTTATGGTTTAATTTTCTTTGAATGTCCAAATTTGAAAGTTGAGACTTTATTAAATGTTACCTGCTTGGTCCTGTCTGTCAGCGCGTTGTCAGTGACCTCTATGTATTTTTCACGACATTCATAGCTATAAGTGCATTATTAATAGCTATAGCTGAAAACTTTAGGTGTCGACAACGTATTATAGCCTACTCCAACATCGAAGTGCAAAGTGGGGAGTTGAAAAAACTTACGGTGCTCTGTCATCTGCGGCTGCTCCCGGTGGCGCTAGAATGGAAGGCCATCTCCATTTTGCAAAGACGACATATCACGGAATTGTTTCCTTTTAAATTAAATAATTCCCATACTTTAGAGGAACGAGTGCATGCCGCCTTGCACTTCTGATAGTCTGAGGATCCACTCGTGTTGGTGCCGGCGCCGCCATCTTTGTTTTGGGTCTGACAATTCGACGCGCATATTTTGCGTCGACGTATTTTTTGCGTCGACCTCATCCCAGCCCTAGTGCTGGTGCATTGCCGTGGTGCTAGAATGGAAAGCCATCTCCATTTTGCAAAGACGACATATCACATAATTTTTTCCTTTTAAATTAAAGAATTCCCACACTTTAGATGAACGAGTGCGTGCCGCCTTGCACTTCTGGTAGTCTGAGGAGCCACTCGTTTTGCTTCTACTCTCCGGCGCCGCCATCTTTGTTTTGGTCTGACGAATTGACGCGCATATTTTGCGTCGACGTATTTTTTGCGTCGACGTCATCGATTACGTCGACGCGTCGTCCCAGCCCTAGTTGAGTACTAACCTAACTCTCTCTGCCTAGTTGGCCCTGTCTGGTGTATCGGTTGGTTGCCCGTGTGTCGGGTGTGTGGTTGCCTTCCAGTTTGCTGTATGTAAGCTAAACTTCAATGGAGGGCTGCATGATTCTATTCCTGAATTCCACAATGCAAAGAGACTATTATTTGTTGTAAATAAATACATTGAACTGTTCCTCTGCTCTTGGATCTGTTTGTTCTCGCTGTCGTTCATTACACCATCCTGGCTTGCGCCATTATGCCAATATTACACAAAGTAAATTTTGTGTCCACATCCTGTCAGCCCCTGAATTAAACATTCTCCAAATGAGGAGTATGAGTCATTCACCTGGACAGTAACAGCTATCATGGACTACAGAGAGCATATGAGAGCTCTGGTGCGGGTGGAGAGGGAGTTCTCAATACATGAAGCTTGATCTGCAGAGAATTCAACACATGCACATTTGTATAAGACCAAAGTAAAGTAAGAGAATTTAGTGCAATACACAATACAACAAACATCCACAGCATTGTGACCTGGGCAGGGGGATTCCCTTTTTTCAGCATGCTTAGCATGGGGCTGTAATGTAGTAGTTAACTGGGGCAGTTAAATGTTATTTAATGAGTGTTTCCAGCAAACTAATAAAGAGAAATTTGTGTTGATGTTTTATGTTCTATGTGGGTTTTGGAAAAAGTTCTTGTTATGTACATTTTGGGAATACCACGATTGAGAATGATGTAGTTTTTCTATACATTTCATATACAGAAAGTTTCCATACATAAATGTATGTCTGTTCATCAAACAAAGCTAATAAATGACTTAAGAAGATTTGGAATTCAGTGCATAAATCGTATGGACCACTTTTATTATAACTAAATAAAACCTTTTTTATTTATTAATATAAAACTTTTATGGTGCTTTTGTGTCCTTTTTGAAGCTTAAAGGCTCAAGCTGGACAGTTAGTTATGTTTAAGAATAAGTTATTAATTTTGTATTATTATTTATCAAATCACTTTATTGTCACACGGCCATATACACAAGTGCAACAGTGGGTGAAAGTCTTGTGTGCAGTTCCGAGCAACATAGCAGTCATGACATTGACGAGACATATACCAATTACAGTAATCAACATGCTTACACAACACAATTTACATATCAAATGTACACATACTTACACAACACAATAATTATATACAATGTACAGTAAACAATACACACAAAATGTAGAATATACATACAATAAAAATAAAAAGTATATAAAAAAAATATATATAGTAGTTGTATTGAGGAGAATATATTTGACAGTCCAGTGTGAGATATAAGATTAATAAAGTGCAGTGCTAATTATTGATCGTGAGAGATCAAGTGTTCAAAAGTCTGATTGCTTGGGGGAAGAAGCTGTCATGTAGTCGGCTGGTGCGGGTCTTGATGCTGCGATACCGCCTGCCTGATGGAAGCAGTGAGAACAGACCATAACTCGGGTGGCTGGAGTCTCTGATGAACCTCCGAGATTTTTTCACACATCGCCTGGTATATATGTCCTGGAGGGAGGGAAGCTCGCCTCTGATGATGTGTCTGGCAGTTCGCACCACCCTTTGCAGGGCTTTGCGGTTGTGTGCGGTGCTATTGCCGTACCAGGCATTGATGCAGCCAGTCAGGATGCTCTCTACAGTGCTAGTGTAGAACCGTGTGAGGATGTGATGGTTAAATCCAAACTTCCTTAGCCGTCTCAGGAAATAGAGGCGCTGGTGATCCTTCTTCACAATGGCCTCAGTGTGGACGGACCATGTGAATTCCTCAGTGATGTGGACACCGAGGAACTTGAAACTGCTGACTCTCTCCACCGGTGCTACATTAATGGTGATGGGGCTGTGTACTCTGTCTTTTCTCCTGATGTCCACTACAAGCTCCTTGGTCTTACTGACATTGAGTGTGAGGTTGTGCTCCTGACACCAGTGTGTCAGAGTGTGCACCTCCTCTCTGCAGGCTGTTTCATCATTGTCAGTGATCAGACCTACCACTATCGTCAGCAAACTTAATGCTGGCATTGGAGCTATGTGTTGCCACATATGTGTCGTTATTATGATTAAAGGAATAGTTCACCCAAAAAGGAAAATTATCTCATCATTTACTCACCCTCATGCCATCCAAAATGAGTATGACTTTCTTTTTTCTACAGAACACAAAGATTTTTAAAAGAATATCTCAGCTTTGTAGGTCTATACAATGCAAGTGAATGGGTTCCAAAATTTTGCAGAAAGTGGAGATCTTATGGTGGAAAACAACAATTGAATAAATATGCAGCCGGACTCAATCTGGTGCTGTCTTACCTTGCCAGATGTGAGACTGGAAAAGGAGTTGGAGTTGAAAAGCTGCAGAAGGGTGTGTGGAGACAGCTGCCCACCCACAGGAGCAATGCCAGTGGGCAGTAGATCAGATACAGACCCCCTGGATCCAGACTAGAGACAATACAGCACACATTTTCTCCTACTAATGTCATGTTGGAATTATCAGCAGAGACAGGCTGCAGGGGAGAGAATGGTAAAGACAGAGATAGTGGCATCATCATCTTATTAGGGGAGAACACGTAAATATTTTTGGTGTAAGTTTGCTTTGGGTGTCATGTGTCATGTAAAACAGGATTTTCATTTCTCTTTTAAAATACAAGTATACATACTCATTCACAATGCAATGCTTCCTTTCCAGTCCACGTAGATCATTTATTGAAACCGAGCCACAAAAACAGGTAATTCATAAACCAACATGATATTGACATAATAAGCTCAACATTATCACTCGTATTTTGTATATCGATGTCTATTCAGTATTTGGCAACCTGATCTGCAATGATGAATGCCATTGTTAACTATGCTAGTACACAGAAGTTATCCAATCAAAACATGTAATTTACATATAGGAGTCTTAAAGATCCAGTAGCATATTTAAAGGAATATTCAGGATTCAATAAAAGTTCAGTTCAATTGACAGAATTTGTGGTATAATTATGATAACCACAAAAAACTATTTCAACCATCGAGTTTACAGTGACAAACTTAACAAAGGAATTAAATGGGGCCAATTTTTGGAGGGTTTAAAGGGATAGTTCACCCAAAAATAAAAATTAGCATAATTTACTCACCCGCATGACTTTCATTATTCTGCTGAAAGCGAATGAAGATTTTTAGAAGTAAATCTCAGCTCTGTTGGTCTTTTCAGTGCAAGTGAATGGTGGCCAAGGTCCAAAAAGCAGATAAAGCTAGCTTAAAAGTAATCCTTAAGACTCCCATGGTTTAATCCATATCTTCAGAAGTGATATAATAGGTGTTTGTGAGGAACAGATAAATATTTAAATCCTTTTTTTACAAAAGCAAAACTGTGTCAGCAGCTCCTGTGGCAGGTTGAACTTCCTAGCTTGCACTTCCTTCACCAGCTGAGGAGGTCCAACCTGTCTCAGGAGCTGCTGACACAGTTCTACATCTGGTTTGGTTCAGATTGAGGAAACGTGCAGGTAGAATCACTCTGTACCCCACACACCCTGCCCACTCCCTCTTTGAACTGTTATCCTGTGGCTGACCCTTCAGAGCACTGAGCGAAAGGATATCCAGACACAAGAACTGTTTTTACGCTCAGGCTATTTTCCAAATGAACAATTAAACTGCCTCGGACTCCCCCATAGTGCAATAATGTAAATACATATCTCATGCACATATATAAATTCACATATTTAATTCAATAACTGTACATACATTACCACTTGCACATGTACATACACCATTCTGTTATATGCATTATTATTTGTATGTCTACTTATACTCTTACCTTGATTTACAGTATATCCTGTGTCTCACTGTAATGTTCTGTGTGCACTTGTCTCTCCTATCACCAAAAAATGTGTGTACGTGAGAACACTTGGCAATAAAGCTAATTCTGATTCTGATTCTGATTCTTCTGACTCTGAAAACTCTCAATGTTCACTTTCACATCTGAAAGTCACATGTGGCACCTATTTAGTTTCACTTTCACATCTGAAAGTCACATGTGGCACCTATTTAGTTTCACTTTCACATCAGAAAGTCACATGTGGCACATATTTAGTTTCACTTTCACATCTGAAAGTGTCATGTGGCAGCTATTTAGTTTCACTTTCACATCTGGAAGTCACATGTGGCACCTATTTAGTTTCACTTTCACATCTGAAAGTCTCGTGTGGCACCTATTTAGTTTCACTTTCACATCTGAAAGTCACATGTGGCACCTATTTAGTTTCACTTTCACATCTGACAGTCGCATGTGGCACCTAATTAGTTTCACTTTCACATCTGAAAGTGAAAGTGGATATTTATAGGAATAAATGACTTTTTATTTATAATTTAAATATTTAAATAATATTTTATTTGATATTTATCTGTTTCTTACCACACCTATCATATTGTTTTTGAAGATATGGATTTAAACACTAAAGTCTTTTATGCTTTTTGGAAAGTTCTGGCCATCATTCACTTGCATTGTATGGCCCTACAGATCTGAGATTTTCTTTGTTTTTGTTCAGCAGAAGAAAAAAAAGTCATACACATCTGGGATGGCACGAGGGTACGTAAATTATGAGAGAATTTTAATTTTTGAACTAATGAATTTTAATATATTGAAAAATGTAACTATCCCTTTAAAGGAAAAAATGTGAAGCTTATAATTTTATAAAAGGGCTTACATGAATTCTTCTGTAAAACATTCAGGCAACTGTCATGGCAACGAATATGTAAAACTGGATATAGCTTTACACAGAAAAGTTTAGCAAGTGATTTGATTACACTAAAATCATGTTCACACACATATAATTTACTGTACATCTTGTGGTTATACTTTCAAAAAAGTATTTGAACCATTACAGATTGTCCCATTCCCTTCCATTGTAAAGTGTCTCACTGTAACCCAGATTTGTTTTTTAAAAACTTGGGTTACAGTAATAAAATAATAAAATGCTGTAAAAAATGCTACAAAAGTGTAGAATATGGTCCCTGCAGAGCATTCCAACTGAGAAAAAGGAATTCTTACAGACAATTCAGTGACTTATTTGGATGAACAGAATGTTATGGACATCTGTCTCTCACCATAGCCAGAATAAGTGGGTAGAACTGAGAAGCAATGCTCAGCGTGTCCATGGAGACAATTAGGCTATGCAGTTGTAGACGCTGATATACAGAGTTACGCAGCCCAGGCAGCAGCACCTCGCTCTTGCACAGACTGTTAATGTAGACAGGTAATGCTTTCAGAAATTGAGGCAACACCAGCTGGAGAGAGAGAGAAAGAGATAAGAAAATGACAATCAAGCTGTATTGACATAGAAAATGTCAATTTTCTAAATTTCTAAATTACTTGGATCCACATTTAGCACGCATGGACTCTATTATCCAAATTATGTGATTCGCACAGAATGACAATCTCAGAAATAATAACTGTGCTTGAATGGCTCTAAAGCATTGCTAATACCGCTAATGGAAATCTTGGTTGTATCTTATTCATGTGAAATTAATTGAAATTGCAGTCACAGTACATTAGACTGTCATTCGTTTGTTAAAAACAGTTTTTCCCTCAGAAACCCTTTTTCAGAGAAGACTTTAAATTCGAAAAAAAAAAAGGTTCTGCTTCAATGGTTGAATGCATGCATGTGACAAAAATGGTGGCCATTCATTTAAGCAATTAAAATTAATTGGACTAAAAACAGCTGGAGCTTCCTTTTTAGTATTACAGATTAATTAGGGGTGGGTATTTAGATACAGTGCATTCAGAAAGTATTCAGATCCCTTCATTTTTTTCACATTTTGTTATGCCTTATGCTAAAATGCTTTAAAAAAAAAATTGCATCAATCTACATCCCATTCTCCATAACGACAAAGCAAAAATCTGATTTTTTATAATTTAGCAAATTTATTAAAAATAAATAAAGTGAAATTTCACATTGAAATATGTGATAAGTAATATGTAGTATTCAGACCCTTTGCTATGATACTTGAAATTTAGCTCAGGTGTATTCCATTTCTCTGGATCATCTTTGAGATGTATCTACACTTTGATTGCAGTCCACCTGTGGCAAATTCAATTTATTGGATATGATTTGGAAAGGCAAAAAAATCTGTCTATATTAGGTCTCAAAGCTGAAAATGCATATCAGAGCAAAAACCAAACTATGAGGTCAGAGGCAGGATTGTGTCAAGTCAATTCAATTCTATAAAGCACATTTGAACCAAAGTGCTGTTCAATTACAGGTGAAACTCGAAAAATTAGAATATCGTGCAAAAGTTCATTAATTTCAGTAATTCAACTTAAAAGGTGAAACTAATATATTATATAGACTCATTACAAGCAAAGTAAGATATTTCAAGCCTTTATTTGATATAATTTTGATGATTATGGCTTACAGCTTATGAAAACCCCAAATTCAGAATCTCAGAAAATTAGAATATTACATGAAATCAATAAAAAAAAGGATTTTAAATACAGAAATGTCGGCCCTCTGAAAAGTATAATCATGCATATGTACTCAGTACTTGGTTTGGGCCCCTTTTGCATTAATTACTGCCTCAATGCGGCGTGGCATGGATGCTATCAGCCTGTGGCACTGCTGAGGTGTTATGGAAGACCAAGATGCTTCAATAGCTGCCTTCAGCTCTTCTGCATTGTTTGGTCTCATGTCTCTCATCTTTCTCTTAGTAATGCCCCATAGATTCTCTATGGGGTTCAGGTCAGGCGAGTTTGCTGGCCAATCAAGCACAGTAATACCATGGTCATTGAACCAGGTTTTGGTACTTTTGGCAGTGTGGGCAGGTGCCAAGTCCTGCTGGAAAATGAAGTCAGCATCTCCATAAAGCTTGTCTGCTGAAGGAAGCATGAAGTGCTCTAAAATGTACCGGTAGACGGCTGCGTTGACTCTGGACTTAAAAAGCACAGTGGACCAACACCAGCCGATGACATGGCTCCCCAAACCAACACAGACTGTGGAAACTTCACACTGGACTTCAAGCATCTTGGATTGTGTGCCTCTCCATTCTTCCTCCAGACTCTGGGACCTTGGTTTCCAAATGAGATGCAAAATTTGCTCTCATCAGAAAATAGGACTTTGGACCACTGAGCAACAGACCAGTTCTTTTTTTCTTTAGCCCAGGTAAGACATTTGACATTTGAAGCCCATGTCCAGGACCCGTCTGTGTGTGGTGGCTCTTGATGCAGTAACTCCAGCCTCAGTCCACTCCTTGTGAAGCTCCCCCACACATTTGAATGGCCTTTTCCTGACAATCCTCTCCAGGCTACGGTCATCCCTGCTGCTTGTGCACCTTTTTCTTCCACACTTTTCCCTTCCACTTAACTTTCTATTAATGTGCTTTGATACAGCACTTTGAGAACATCCAACTTCTTTTGCAATTACCTTTTGAGGCTTTCCCTCCTTGTGGAGGGTGTCAATGATGGTTTTCTGCACAACTGTCAGGTCAGCAGTCTTCCCCATGATTGTGAATTCAACTGAACCAGACTGAGAGACCATTTAAAGGCTCAGGAACCCTTTGCAGGTGTTTTGGATTAATTAGCTGATTAGAGTGTGACACTTTGAGCCTACAATACTGAACCTTTTCACAATATTCTAATTTTCTGAGATTCTGAATTTGGGGTTTTCATAAGCTGTAAGCCATAATCATCAAAATTATATCAAATAAAGGCTTGAAATATCTTAGTTTGCTTGTAATGAGTCTATATTATATATTAGTTTCACCTTTTAAGTTGAATTACTGAAATTAATGAACTTTTGCACGATATTCTAATTTTTCGAGTTTCACCTGTAGATACAAAAGTGTAATAGAGTACACACATTTATAAAAACAATCAAACAAAATAAATTCAAAGGAATCAAAAGATACAGAGTAAAGATAAGTTTTAAGAGAAGTTTTAAAAATGTCTAAAGATGGGGCGGGCCTTACATTTGTAGGTAGATTGTTTCAGATTTTGGGGGCGACAACAGAGAAGGCTCGATCTCCCTTAGACTTGCAACGACAGTGAGGAACTGATAAAAGAAGTTGATTACAAGATCTAAGCATTCTAAGGTGCAAATATGGGTGTAGAAGGTCAATATATTGAGGAGCAAGACCAGACAGGGCCTTGTAGACGTAGTTGCGAATTTAAAAATCTATTCTAGCCTTGACAGGAAGCCAATGAAGAGCAGCCAATAAAGGGGTAATGTGATTCTTTTTTTAGTCCAAGTTAAAAATCTAGCTGTGGCATTTTGAACCATCTGCAAATGAAACAGAGCAGACTGAGGCAGACTAGCATACAGAGAGTTACAAGCTGTAAAGTAGTAAGAGCATGGATCACAGTTTCAAGGTATTTGCCAGAGAGAAGATGCTTCAATTTAGCTATAGACCTCAATTGAGAGAAACTTCCCTTAGTAACAGCACTAATTTGTTTGTCAAACAGTAATGATTTGTCAAAAATGACCCCCAGATTTTTGACATGCATATGTATATTGGAGGAGAGCAGACATAGCTGGGCTACAATGGCAGAAGAAGTCCCGGAAGAGCCTCAAATCAATACTTTAGATTTGCTTTCATTTAATTGCAAAAATATGCGAGATAGTGGGTGGAGGACCTGAACTGACAGAATCAGATACAATTGAATAGTGGTCAGAAATACCAACATCGGTCACACCATGAGAGGTTTGGATGTGTGAATGGTGAGTTCTGCGCACTTTGCTAGTTTTTTATATTTTTTTGTGTCATAAACCGGTGAGATTGGTATATTATAGATTTGAGGATAAATGTACACTGTTGTAGAAATTTTCAATAATCAATGTTTAGAGACTCAGTCAGCACACAGGAATGTCATCTGGACGTCTGATCTGGAAGGAGAGAAGACATGGGAAATTTATGTTTGAACAAGGGACAGTATTTACGACTGAAAAGCAGAACAGAGACACCTTGGTCCAGGCTGAGTGGGGACCTCTGCCCTCTTCAGGTCAGAGGTCATGTAGTACAGGGGGGTACGTTTGGGCTGGTTAGTAGTAAATCAGGCCTAGTGGCCTGGTCCCTGTATCAGGGGAGAGAAAGGGGAGGAAGATTTGCTTCTGCTGTTTGACCTCGGGGAGAAATGTATAAGAACGGCAGCACTGCCTGATAAAAACACTCTCTCATGACACAGACGAGACTGCTGTGTACTGACTGGGTCTTCTTGCAAGAATAAATACTTTTAAAAGACTGTTTGAGTCTGAGTGTCTCTTATGCAGTGATAATGGTTGGTTGAAATTTTTTGCCACAACAATTTGGTGTCAGAATAGTGGGATTCCTTGGAAGTGCCTTCTGGACCTGAGTGTGGACGGTGTTTGGCCACCTGGACTGAGAAGTTCCAGCTCTACCTCGTAAGTTTTAAGAGAGAGGGCCGACCGCACCAGGGCCAGGAGAAACTCCACTGGAATCAAATGAAAACGAACCCGTGGCAACCCAAATATCTCTGGTAAGGGACGACTAAATTATTTTCTTTTGGTATGAAAGTGAGGGGACCCATAGTGGCTGAGACTGTTTCTTGTGGTCCGAGGGCAAGGAGTTTCTCGACTAGAGGCTGAGACCTATGTTCTGTGGAGCGAGTGCAAGAAGTTTTCTAAACAGAGACTGAGTTCTCGCATAAATAGAAAGGGTCAAGATTTTGCTTTCTGGGATGAATGAGTCCTCACAAAATTGTTAATTGGGTTGGGTGAAATAACAAAGCACAACGAAGTGCACCCTTAACTGATCTTGGGTTAAGAAATCAGATCTGTTGGAGACGTCCGACAGATTATAAGACGTGCGTCGAAAAATCCACAGAGAGACAGGAACAGCCAGTATGGGGAAATCTCAAAGCAAGCTTGCAAAATTTGATACACCGGTTTTCTGTCAAATGAGAAAAAACTATGGGAGGAAATGTATGCAGGACATAGAGAAACTGATTAAATACCATGATTTCCCCAGAGAGGGGACATTGAGCACAGCTAGGCTGAGGGTAGTGCGAGAATCAGTGGGACAGGGCCGTAGCGCACAAACAGGTTGTTGTGGCTGTGGTCGACATGTGTGCAAGAAATGTGAACAGACGGTGAGCTGTTGGGTTGAGGAAGCAGATAGGAGAGAGCGAAAGCAAATGCAGAAAGAATTAGCATGTAGGATTGACAATGGGGGAGGAAATAAAATGTGTGAAAGATCTGTTTGTGTGTCAGCACCACCAGAACCGACTAATGAAAAGTATGTTTGTGTTTCCCCACATGCAACGACAATTGTGCCGGCGCCGCCGGCATACCACAATCACTATCCCGTGGCAGAGCTGAAAGCCCTGAAACTGAACCCTGACCTCGACTGCTCTCCGCCCAGAAGACAAGCACCACAAGCAGCACCACAAGCAGCTTCTCCCCTTTCTGACAGTGAAGGAGACATGAATGAACTTTTTCCCGAGACGATCCCCGACACCCCTGATCAAGGCAGCGCGGGGACCAGTGAACCGGAAAAGATACTGACAAGATCACAGGTGAAACAGGAAAAACACAGCTTCACGGCTCCGATGGTGGAAGTAGCAGGGGCTGACGGGCCGATGATGGTTTTCAGGCCGTGGACGGTGACTGACATGAAAGAAGCCATGGCTCATCTGCCGAATCATGACGATGCAGGTGACAAATTTGCAGACGAACTAACCACCTTTTGTCAAGAATTCAGTCCCACCACACAGGAACTGAAAAGGCTGCTGGCAGTGAAACTGGGGGCCACGTGTTGGCACAAGGTGAGCGGAAAGATGGTAGGAGGGATATCAGGCGGAACCACGAAGACTGGGGACATGAGACCAACGCCACGTATCGATTGGCAGTGGGAGAACTCGCGAAAGCAGTGAAGGAGGCATTTCCAGCCCGCGTGGACACAGCAGTTATCAACAGCTGCTGCCAACTGAGAGATGAGTCTGTCCGAGACTACTACACCAGACTTTTTGGGACATTTCAAAAACACAGCGGTCTGACAGAGCCAGCTGACAGAGGAAATCAACCGGGGACGTGGAAGTGCCATTTACAAAGTTGTTTCCTGACTGGACTGAGACCAGAGGTTGCACAGGCAGTAAAAGCAAGTTACATTGAGTGGAAAGCGGCCGATTGACCTCTACCCTGGCACATGCTGAACACGCAGAGGAACAGCTACTGATACGGAAAGACAAGAGCAAGGTGAAGGGGGAGAAGGATCTTCAATTGGCAGTTGTGCAACTGCAGTCTAATGTCGGCACATCAAAACCACAACGGAAGTGGGCCGACAGAAAGAAGAAAGGCTACGGAAACCAGCGAAGGTGGGCCTGCAACTTGTGCGAGACTGATGACCATATGCTCAGGGAATGTGCGAGATGCAGGCTGTGTAAGGAAGTGGGCCATTGGGCTGCAGACTGCCAACTGAAGAGAAAGGCAGACTGAGGAAAGGAGGAGAGCAGCGAAGGTGGGGGCCAGGGACAGGACGATCAGCAGCTGCTACAAGAGAGGGAAGTGAACATTTCTTTAGACACACACACACACACATACACTGACTTACTCACTGCTCTCTGCAATGAAGACAATGCTTGCAAATCTTTCAGTGTGACTGATAAAGTTTTATGTGATGATGTTTCGAATGAATGTTTGAGAATGTACAAAAGTTCAGGGTTTTTACAAATGCCGAGATATCAAATGTTAGTTGAGGGGACATTAGTAAATTTTTTGGTAGATTCTGGGGCTGGCCATTCTACGATACGACCATGTGACCTGCCATGTGTCCCAAAATTAACAGGTTCAGTGCACGAAAGCACCTCAGCATCGGGCCATTTAGTTTCTGAAAAATTCACAGTGCCCTTGGAGTGTGAGTCGGAGAAGGGGAGAACATTTAAACATGCGTTTCTGTGTTCACCAGCTTGTCCGGTACCTCTAATGGCCAGAGATTTAATGTGTGAATTAAATTTGACCCTTACGGGGAATTCCTCTGGAATTAACATTGAGGAGGAATCACAGATACGCTGTTCTAGATTTGAACCACAGTGGGCTTATGAATGGCGTGTGAAAAATGATGATTGGGCAAAAATGATCTTGAAATGGGCAAAAGATCGAACAATGTCATTTAACACAGAAAGTATGACGCCTGACCAGTTACATTGCACGTCACATGTCGTAGTCGAACGAGAACCACAATATGAACAGGAATGGTTTAGCGGGGTAGAGAATGAGACTGTGAGGCTTGATAAGATTTTCTGGTCAGAAAATATGTGTGCGTTTTCAGCTTGCCTGACAGAAAAACAAATGCAATTCTATCTGATAGCCGGGGACGCTGTACCCCATTTATCTCTGATCAAGGACAAAGAGCAGCTGTGGACAGATCTGGCTGCTTTTGTGAAGAAATGCATGAGAGCAACAGATTGGGAGGAGACGAGTGCAGGCGTGGAACACAGCAGAATTGTAGGGGCTTTTATGTCAAAATATGACTTTGAGATTGAAGTACAGAGAACTTTAACTGCTATTGTGGAGATTGCGGTGGGGGAGAATGACAGGGGAGCTACCTCTGTCGGAGATATACACCCTGCTCTGACAGAGGTACCTCCCAAACTGTGGGCAAAACACAAGTATGATGTGGGGTTAGTAAAAGGCTGTGAACCAGTTGTAATCACCCCAAAATCTGATTACAGACCCTGTCAGGCACAGTACCCCCTAAAGCGGGAGGCATTGCAGGGCATTATGCCAGTTTTTGACTCATTGTTGAAGGAAGGCATAATTATACCATGTCATGATTCCCCAGTTCGTACTCCAATCTTCCCTGTGAAGAAAATAAGAGACAAGAATTCACCAACTGAGTGGCGATTTGTGCAGGATCTTCAGGCGTAAATTCAGCTGTCATTGCTAGGGCGGCACGTGTACCAAACCCTTACACAATTTTGTCACAAATTCCGCAAAATGCAATGTATTTCACTGTGATAGATTTGGCTAATGCATTCTTTAGCGTGCCAGTAGACAAGGAGAGTCAGTACTGGTTCGGCGTTTGATTTTGACAATAAGGGTTATACGTTCACACGGTTGTGCCAGGGGTACACTGAATCCCCAACGATCTATAATGAAGCGCTCGAAGAAGCCTTGAACCCTAACACTGACAGCTGGAACGGCTTTGTTGCAGTATGTGGATGATTTGTTGATCTGTGCATGTGATGAAGCTACGTGTGTGACTGACTCTGTGACTCTTCTGAAGCACTTAGAACAGGAGGGACACAAAGTCAGTCTTTCAAAATTGCAGTTTGTGAAACAGGAGATAAAGTTTCTGGGTCATGTCATCAGACCAAACAGTAAATCCATCTGTGACAAACGAGTGCAGGCCATAAAAGATGTGCCAAAACCGGTTACGAAAAAACAACTACTGTCATTTTTGGGGATGTGTGCTTACTGTCGTACATTTATTCCTAATTATGCCATTCTTGAACAGCCTTTGCGAGCCCTGATGACAGGGAAAGGGCTGAGGTCATGTGACAAGCTTGCTTGGACAAGTGAAGCAGAGGAGGCATTTGCAAACATGAAAGTGCAAATGGCTCTGGCTCCTACTTTGGGTTTACCAGATGTAAATAAACCATTTGTTCAGATGACTGATGAGAAAAACGGGTTTATGACTTCTGTTCTTTTGCAGACTCATGGGGACAGACTGCGACCAGTGGCGTATTTCTCAACCAAACTTGACACAGTAGCAGCAGGGTTGCCACACTGTTTGAGGGCTGTGGCGGCTGCTGAACTGGCAGTGCTGGCATCCAGGGAATTTGTGGGGTATTCTGATTTAAGTCTGATGGTTCCACACGCAGTCTCCATGATTTTGCAAGAGCAAAGAACGTCACATTTATCTACAGCCAGATGGCTGAGGTACCACACAATTTTATTGGACATGCCAAACATAACTGTTAAAAGATGCACAACTTTGAACCCTGCCACACTCCTCCCGACGGAGGAGGATGGAAGGAGCATCATTGTTGTCTGTCAGCTTGAACAAGTGTGCACACCACGCCCAGATCTATTAGACACGCCATTAGACAATTGTGACAATATCCTCTTTGTGGATGGGTCGGCTTCCAAAGATCCACAAACAGGAAAGAATAAGGTTGGTTACGCAATAACCACTGAATTTGAGGTCGTGACATCTGGCAAACTGCCATCAAATTATTCAGCACAGGCAGCTGAACTGGTTGCTTTAACAGAAGCATGTAAAATCATGAAAGACAAATGTGTGACAATTTACACAGATTCAGCGTTATGCCTTTGGGGTAACACACGATTTTGGTGCTTTATGGAAGCACAGAAAATTTCTGAAGTCAGATGGCAGTCCAATATTAAATGCATCTCTTGTGTCTGAGCTTTTGGAGGCCATTCTTTTACCAGACAAGGTCGCGATTTGCAAATGCATGGCGCACACTAATGATAACAGTTCAGTATCAACAGGGAACGCACGAGCCGACGCTGCAGCGAGGCCGCGGCAGCAATGGAGACTACAGAGACTAAGTGTGCTTTGATATCTGACAATAATCTCAACATTTCTTCTTGTTTACAGAGCATGCAAACTTTTTCCACAGGCGAAGAGAAAACACAATGGAGGACAGCTGGTTGCAGCCTCAAGGAAAATGTGTGGATGAGCTGTGATGGCATGCCTTGTTTACCCAAACATTTCTTTCCTCATTATGGAAAGTTGATACATGGGTTAGACCATGTATCAAAAGCGGGATGGTTGCACAGATGAAAGAATTGTGGTTTACAAAGGGGTTCACGATATTTGCTGAAAATTTTTGCAAAAGATGTGTTATTTGTAACACGCATAATGTGGCAAGAGGGATAAAAACACCTATAGTATCTCAACCACCATCAGGGGGGCCTTTTGAGTATCTGATGATGGATTTTATCGAGTTAACCCCTTGTGGGAAACAGAAATACTGCCTGGTGATGGTTGACATGTGGTCCAAATGGGTCGAGGCTTTCCCAACCTCGAAACAAGACTCGGCAGCAGTGGCGAAGGCTCTTTTAACTGAGATTGTTCGAGGTGGGGAATTCGAGGAAAATCAGCTCGGACAATGGGACACACTTTGTCAATGAAGCAATAAAGCAGGTGGGTCAGTTTTTGGGCATTGACATGAGAACACACTGCAGTTACCACGCTGCAAGTGGAGGTGCTGTGGAGAGGGAGAATCAAGCGATCAAGAACAAATTGGCTAAGTGCTGTGAGGAGACGGGGCTCACATGGGTTAAAGCTCTCCCAATTGTGTTGATGTACATGAGAATGAGGAAAAGAGTCAAAACAAATTTAAGTCCATTTGAAATACTCTTTGGTAGACCACCATTCATGGGAATAGAGGGGGTAGACAAAGGTTGCCATCAACAGATCTGTGTGAGAATGACATGTTGAATTATTGCAAAGAAATATCTTCTCTGTTGTCCAACGTTTGTGTTCAGGTAAAAGCGGCTCAGGGAAGGTGGCTGGAACCCTCCTGCATAAGATCAGGCCTGGCGATTATGTTGTGATTCGTGACCTGAGGAGGAAGAGCTGGAAAGCGAAAAGGTGGCTAGGACCATTCCAAGTGCTGTTAACGACTCACACGGCTGTGAAGGTCGCAGAGAGAGCTACGTGGGTTCATGTCAACCATTGCAGGAAAGTTCGCCCACATCGCAGGAGAATCAGCAACAGGAGGAGATTGTTCCGAGTGAATGTCAATAAACGCTGAGATCAAGTCTGAACACCAAGCACCACTATCAGTCTGTGTGTGTGTGTGTGTTTAAGAGGAGCCAGAGACAGAAGAAAGGCATCCGGCTGGGCACCGTTAATCAGCAAAACAGATAAGACTCTGAGGGCGTCAAAGACTGAACTCCTCCACTTGTATTCTGGTCACACAGCTGCAGTACTGATCTAGCTGAACGGAAGAAATGGAGCGTCCAAGACCGTGGCACCCATTCAGAGTGCAGGGAATGTGTGGCCTGGGTAAGAGTATGTGCATAATGACTTTGCTTGCAGTGACAATTTGTATGATAATTCTGCACCTTACCAAGGGCCTGAGAGTGTTATTAACAGAAAACCAAACCAACTGGACTGAGACAACTGCTCCAAACGATACCATCCGGCGGTTCAAGAGGAGCGCAGTTATGTTCAGTGGAGCCAACGCATGGGCTGGAAGGTGAAATCATCACGATTCAGGAGGGAACGAATGTGACTTTCAACTGTAACCCGTTCCAAAGGAACTGTCCGAACTGTGAGGGACGCTAGCGAAGAGTATGCACCTTTCTATGTTTGCAGAGATCCATGCAAGTGGGGCGACGTGAAAGCCTACTACTACGACTACAAGAGGGGAACGACGAAAGATTCAGAGTGCAACCGAACCACAGACTCAGCAGCAACAGGGATGGAATGCGAGTAGAGCTGAGACAAGTAAGGAATTCTGATCAAGGCAGGTACTACTGCGGACTGGATAAAGAAGGAACCGACTGGTATGAGACGATTGACATAATTACAGTTGAAGCAGCTCCAACAACAACGACAAGACCTTTTGAGGCACCTGAGTTCGAACGAGAGACAGAGGAAGAGATGGCTTGGATGGGAAATGGAGACATAAGAAAAGGTCAAGCGAATCCTGAAGTGCAGAAGGCCATGATGAGTTGTCAAGGGAACAAAGCCTGTGCTCTGGCGATGTTGCAAAAGGAAGAACTGGAGGTATCGACGAGCTGTTGGCTCTGTCTGCAAATGTCTCATGCTTGAAAGCGGTCCCACTGACTGTAGCAACAGCAGAAGAAACAAAGTGTCTGATTCCACAGCAAATGACTAATGTGCTCAAAGCTGTCAGTGATCTGGAGAAAGGAAAGACACCAACGAGGCGACCTGCGGACAACTGCGACCATGTACAGCAGTACAACCACACTGATATGGCGATTCCACCTCTGAGAGTGACGGCGACACAGGGTGATGTATGCATCTGTCTGGACAATGGGAGACGGATTAAAACAGGTTGGTCCGATTGCAGGGTCAGAATCAACGTGAAAGACAGAACAATGGACAATTGTACAGTCGTCATCAACGACAAAGAAGTCAACTTCACATGCCCATTCAGCAAGCCACATGAAACTTCACCTGCGGCTGTGTGGGTGTGTGGCAACAGGGCATTTCATCGGATGCCAAAGAAATGGGCGGGGTGTTGTTATCCAGCGTTAATAAATGTGGGTACATCTGTATATTTGCCAAACAGGGCACCCGGGGTGGGAAGGGAAAAAAGAAATGTTGAAATTTTGCCTGGGGTATTGCCAAAACACTATGCAGGGTACACATTATCCGATCCGTGGGCAGCGCCTGGAGCAAATGTGGGGTGGTCATTATTCTTAGGGGTGGGTACAACGGTAACAATTAATAAGATAAATGGGCTAGCATGGACGGTACTAGCAATAGCTAATAGCACAGAAAATGCTTTGACAATGATAAATGATGAAATGAAACAGTTAAGAGATGCAGTCATTCAAAACAGGTTGGTTCTTGATATGTTAACTGCAGAGAAGGGGGGAGTTTGCAAAATGTTGGGAATGTCTTGTTGTTTCAATATTCCAGATTACAGTGACAACATTACAAATGTAATTGAACACATGAGAAAAGCCGTACAGGAGCCAGAACATCTTGAAAGTACATGGGTTACTTGGGTTATGAATCTCTGGGGAGGATGGGGGTATTGGCTGATTCAAACTGTGTTACCAATTGCGGTGATAGGACTGTTCATATTGTTATGTTTACCATGCATCATAACATGTGTTTCCAGCTCAGTACAGAGACTGGTTAAAGCAGGGGTGTCTGTTCAAATGGTAAAAATGACAGTATATCCAGAGGGTGACGAAAACAAATATGATGATACGAGTAGCGAGAGCTACTGTGAAATGTGTTAAATTGTGAAATATGTTTTTCTTCCCTGAGAATGTTTTGATCAGTAAAGAGGGTTATAAGCAGCTGTCATCCGTGTTACGAGATGACATACAAGGAGGGGGTTTCAAATGAGGGATTTTGTTATACTTTATTCTTTGTATTTTTATAGCCTGCCGACATAACCAAAATGTTAAATTGATGTGTTTTTCCTACTTAATCTGTACACTATTCCTTGAGTATACTGAAGTGACTGAGGGTCTGATTTTATGTCAGACGTGGAGTAACAGTGTTTACTCATTTAGCCCGGCTTCAGATAAAGTCTTTACTTGCTTGCTAATACTTAGGGGACTATCCCCACAAAAAAAAAGCCTAAGCTGTTTATTTCTTTTCTTTCCAAATGTTATTTCACAAATGTTTAAGAAGAGTGATCATTTATGCGAAAATCAGAGATGAAGAGTGTAAGTGTGATGATATGACTTAAAATTTGTCTTGTTGTTTATTATTGTGATTGAGTAATCTGAATGATAAAAAGCAGGGAATTGTTGTAGAAATTTTCAATAATCAATGTTTAGAGACTCAGTCAGCACACAGGAATGTCATCTGGACGTCTGATCTGGAAGGAGAGAAGACATGGGAAATTTATGTTTGAACAAGGGACAGTATTTACGACTGAAAAGCAGAACAGAGACACCTTGGTCCAGGCTGAGTGGGGACCTCTGCCCTCTTCAGGTCAGAGGTCATGTAGTACAGGGGGTACGTTTGGGCTGGTTAGTAGTAAATCAGGCCTAGTGGCCTGGTCCCTGTATCAGGGGAGAGAAAGGGGAGGAAGATTTGCTTCTGCTGTTTGACCTCGGGGGGGAGAAATGTATAAGAACGGCAGCACTGCCTGATAAAAACACTCTCTCATGACACAGACGAGACTGCTGTGTACTGACTGGGTCTTCTTGCAAGAATAAATACTTTTAAAAGACTGTTTGAGTCTGAGTGTCTCTTATGCAGTGATAATGGTTGGTTGAAATTTTTTGCCACAACAACACATTCTTTGTGATTATTCTGCCTATTGGCTGGAGTTTGTTTTATAAATTATTTTCTGTTGTGTAAATCTGTCTTACAAAATTTGTATAGAAACACCAGACTAGAGCAATCTGATGGCAAAGTTGTCACTGGGGCTCTTGTAGGCATACATTAATTTAGAAGGATGGATGCCAGTTGGCGCTGTCGTGCACCGGGTTGATGCGCATGTTTTTCTTTTTTCATTTTGTTTTGTTTTGGGGGAAGTTTGGGGTTTGTTTGTTTCTCTAATGTTGGAATGTGGTCTTTTTAATACAAATTTTAACACAATCTATTTTTACTATTATGTCAAAAATGTCAAATCTTAATATGAGTGGATTGTCTCTCCTCAGTTGTAATGTGAATGGGTTGGGCACCCCATAAATGAAGGAAGGCTATTTCTCGACTTAAATGTAACCAATACATTTAAGTCGAGGCACTGATCATCAAAGTTAGGTGTGTAAATACTAACCAAAATCAACCTTTTCCCCTGAATTTCTGCTTAAACAATAATGACTCTTCATAATTTATCATTAATCTGTTTGAGACATTTGAATTGCAGAGGTTTACTCATCAATGCTATGACTCCCCTGCTCTTCCTTGAGCTAGCACTAAAGAAAACATGTCCACCCCATATCTTCCCAAATTTTTCAGCTTCATGAAAAGGGGAAAGATGAGTATCTTGAAGAAACACAATATAATATTTATTACGTTTCCTTCCTTCTTTTTATGGGGTGCCCCAACCCATTTGCATTCCACTTGGAGAGAGATGATCCACTCATATTAATATTTGACATTTTGACATAATAGAAAAAATAAAATCGCAAAACCACATTCCAACATTAGTCCAACAATCAAACCCTGAACCAAAACAACAGAAAAAAACCACAAGATTTTTATTGGATGAGCTCAGAAATTTGGCTAGAATTGATCAGGGCCTGTAAGCAAATCTCTGAGCCGGAACTCTGTGAGCTCGCTCGATTTCCAGCTTATGGCCTGTTATGTCAAGCAGACTCGGGAAGAGCTCATCTAGGAATTTCACCATATCTCTGCCTTCTTCGTTTTCAGGAATTCCTGACTTCGAAGTCTTCCAACTTTTCCCAAACACGTTCCAAGTCTGTCTTGGTATCTAACCGGTTCGCAGCTAATTCCCTCTATGATGACTCCAGATAATCGATCCGATTCTGGACATCCAACACTCTTGTAACCAACTCAGAGAATTTTGTCTCCATGGCAGTTATCGATTGACGTATTACAGCAAGATCCTCCAAGTCAGCAATGACCTTCACCAGCATTGCCGACATGCCAACAGTTGATCCTGAATCTCTCCCTCCACACCATCCAAACTCAGTCCCTGGTCTGTGTCCCTGTCTGGGGTATCAGCTTGAGCTTTAAAGTGTCTTTTAATGTCTCCAGAGCCCGAGGATTTAGAATTCTTTGAAATATGGACTTCATAGAACAGTTATGGAACAGGGTGTATAGAATCTCACTGGTTTATGACACAAAAAGTGTAAAAAAATGCAAAGTACGCAGAGCTCGCCGTTCACACATCCGACCCTAGCACCCAGTTTAAAGGAGGCACTTTGCCCTAAGCTGAGCGTTTCAGACAGAGGGCCAGAGACAGAGTGGAAAATTATGAATGTTTGGGAGAAAAAAAAAACACTTTACTAACATTATCAGTGGATCTCAGGGAAAATAATACAATTACTTTAAAAAAGAGTATGTCATGACCTCTTTAATGGACTTAATAGTGTTAATAAAGGGACAAATGATGTATTCAGTTTAAATGCATCCTGCTTGATTCACCTTCACATTGCTAGAACTGAAGAATCCAGGGGAACTCTTCTGATTTGTGCCTTCAGTAAGAAGTGAGGAATGGAAGATCAGTAACTTGCCAGGAGACCCTGCAGCCTTTTGAAATGAGATGTAAAAGTTTCGTAAAACAACATGTAAAACAATCATATAATTTTCCATCAAGGGCATGTGGAAATGGTTTCATGGAATAGTTCACCTAAAACGAAACTTCTCTCATCATTTACTTACTTTCATGTCATCCCAACCCTGTATGACTTTCTTTCTTAAGTGGAACACAAAAAGAGAAATACTGAAGAATATACTAGTCCCCCCAAACCCCCAAGTACAGTGAATGGAAATGGGAGCATTCAAACTACAAAAAGGACACAAAAGCATCATAAAAGTGACCATATGACCACATATGTCTTCTGAAGGCATACAATAGCTTTGTATGAGCTATCAGAATGAATATCAGAATTATGTTAATAACGACTTAAATTTCTTGCTGTTCCTCACACAAGTCAATCATATAATATCATAAAACTAGTAAAATGTCTTGTCAAATGTCATCAAACCCACTCGAAGATCTGAGTGGTCCACCCTAAAACAGAGTAAAGCATGACCATCTGGAAAGCCATTTTTGCAAGTCTACAGAATGTGTGTTGTTTATCCATGCATATGTCTGATGATGTTGATGTTCCTTACCTATTCAAAGCCTGTAAATGGGAACAAATCAGCAGACAAATGTGGTCTAGCTGCCCTGTTCTCATTGCACTGGCAGAAAGATTAATTGTCAGCAGCAACACAGCAGCATTGCCCTGTTTAGGAGGGGGGCGGGGCGTGAGGGATAAAGACGGCCGGTGACGACTGTCCCCACGTGCCGCCAGAAAAGCGGAGGGGCGTTCTGTCCGCTGGGGGTCGGAGGTTTGACTCCGGTTCGCTCGGAGAGGAGCGGCTGTCGTCCGCCGGAGAGTGTGGAGGAGTGTTCGAGGACCACGCGACGGTACATCAGAGAACCGGTGAGTAAGCTTTTTCTCTCTCCTCTCTCTTTCGCACCGTGTTGGCCTTTTCCCTTGCCTATTTTTTTTTTTTGTTGTTGTCCCCTCCTGTCTCCTCCCAGGTAGGGGAGGAGACTTGACGGGGCGCAAAGCACACCCCTCCCCAGGGAAGGGGGGGGGGGTGTAGGTCATGCCGATGGCACCCCGGCCTGAGGTAACACCGGGAGGAGTGTGGAGTGGAGGGGGGCGGGGCCGGGCTAGAATGTCACACGCCCGGTCCCCAATCGGCCTGATGGGGCGCGTGAGGGATAAAGGCGGCCGGTGACGACGGTTCGAGAGAGAGAGAATTACGGGCATGTCCATCATGTGTGTGTTTATGTTTGTGCTTTTGTTTTGAGTTTAATTAAATTATTACTTATATTGACAAGCCGGTTTTCAACCTCATCCATGTCCATCTTAACCTTCTTACCGTCGCATACTCCAAAAACCACAAGAACTTGTGGAATTGGTAGGGAATATTAAAAGTGCAGAGGCAGAGCTGAAGCGCCTAATTTCATCTAATGGCCTAAGAGATTTGACCCTATTGAAATACATACATAATACTATTTTTCCAAAGAAGGTGGAGTTTTGGCTATTCAGGGCAAGACAGTCATACTTTGAGTTGGGGGACAAAGCAGGGAAGCCTATGGCTAGATATATAAAACAGAGAGTGTCTTTTTCTATAATTCCCTCAGTGAAATCTGCTGGTGGTGAAATATTTAACTCGGCCACTGATATTAATAATGCTTTTAAAGAATTCTATCTTGATCTTTATAGTTCCATATCTTTGTCTACTGAAGAGGATATTAGAAACTTTGTGGAACCATTAGAACTACTTAAACTGTCGGCTTAACAAATAATTCTCTAGATTCTGAGATAACCTTGGAGGAGTTTGGGAGGTAATTAAGGCCTTGCCTACAGGCAAGTCTCCGGGGCGAGACGGCTTTCCCAATAAATGTTTTTAGATCTCATGCTACAGAACTGGCTCCACATTTGCTAGAAGTTTATACAGAATCATTAAAGAATAGAAAGCTTCCACCAACCATGACACAAGCCTGAATCAGTCTGATTCTTAAAAAGGACAAAGATCCAAGCAAGTGTATGAGTTATTGTCCAATTTCCCTGATCCAGCTAGACGTTAAAATGTTGTCAAAACTTTTGGCTAACCGATTAAGTAAAGTTATGACATCTCTTATACATATAGATAAGGTGGGGTTTATTCGGGCCGTAGCTCTTCTGATAACATTAGTTTTTTCATCAATATCATGTGGTCAGTGGCGAATGATCAGACTCCGGTCGCTGCCATCTCATTTGACGCTGAAAATGCGCTTGATATGGTTGAATGGGATTATCATTTTAAGATTTTGTAAACGAACAGGTTCAGGAATACATTTATTGGATGGATTAAGTTACTAGGTAGCAGCGGTACAAACAAATGGATTAAATTCAGATTATTTTACTCTGGATAGGGGCAGCCCCTATTGTTCTGTCTTGCCCTGGAACCATTAGCAGATACAATAAGAAAGGAGGATGATTTTCCAGGGATAATGGCGGGAGGTGTGGCGCATAAGCTTTTGCTTTACGTAGATTATATTTTATTCTTCTAGATCTATGCCTTGCCTCCACAGAATTATTAATTCATTTTCTGTCTAAATCCAAAGCTTTGGCTCTGAAAGCATACTGCCCAGTAACGGCTTTTCAGCCAGGCGCCTTCCAGTGGCCCAAACAGGGCATTAAGTATTTGGGTATATTATTCCCAGCAAATTTGTGTTATTTAGTTAGAGTTAATTTTGACCCTTTATTAAAAAGGTTTTCGAGTGATGTGGGCAGGTGGGCTTCATTACATTTATCTATGATTGGGAAGGTCAATGTTATTAAAATTAATTGTATTCAAAAATTAAACTACCTGCTAAAATATCTCCCTATAGATGTCTCCCTCTCTTATTTCAAGCAATATGATAGCATAGCGAAGTCCTTCATTTGGAATGGTAAATGTCCCAGATCACATTTCAGTAAATTGCATAGGCCAATTGACAAAGGTGGGCTAGACCTAACCAAGATTTTGTTTTATTATTATGCATTCAGTCTCAGACATTTGGTTCACTGGTCACTTCCACCTGAGAGAGCCCCTTCCTGGTTTTGTATCGCACAGGAAGGTCTTGCCCCTATTTTGCCATTGCAAAGTCTTTCTATTAAACTAACCAGAGAAGTTAAGTTACACCCCGTTATCTCGCATTTGCACACAGTATGGACAAAAGTGTCCAGAGTGTTTAATTATTTTACTAAGAATTTGACACTGGACTAATCTGAGAAAAGAGAGAAAATTGTTCTCACAATTGATGTGGGACCCTGGAATAAACTGAATATAGATCAAATGGGAAAAATGTCTTTAGTAATACATCATTAGGATTATATTTAATCTTTCTGGTAATGAGTAGCTTCTCTGTAGCATCCCTTGAGTCTTCATATTTGAGAGTACAGGAACAGGTTTATGGGTATCTGTGCAATGAGAAGAAGATTAAATGCAAAAATGGAACATTTTATGAAAGATATTTGGTGATAACTTGCCCATGGTATGGTCCAGACCAGTACCTTGATATTCAAGCCATGCATCATGTTCTGGTAGCATCTGGTAGCTGTGCTGTGAGGGGTCCAAGTACAACAACTGAGGTTGGGTCATCTGGGCCATGCTCACATAATTTGGGTTCCTATTTGCGTGGTGACATAGAGAAGGTATAGCTGGCTGAAGACATGGCCAGTGTTGTGAGGCTCTGTCCAGCCCATGGCTATAGTGCTGGATATATATATAGCTCTGAATGGAACGTCCATTCTATACATTATGATACGATACTTCTTTATTTATCCCAGGAGGAAAATTGAGCTGTTACAGCAGCAGAGACATAGAAAACACAAAACAGAACAATAGCAATACAGTAAATGCAGTATAATACAATAATAATAAGAAGAACAGCCTTTGATATATAGAGAAAAATACATTTGAAGAGAGAGAAAATAAATTTGGAGAGAAAAAAAATTTAAGAGAAAAAAAATGTATTTGAAGAGAGAGAGAAAAAATTATTTAAAGAGAAAGAAAAAATATTTTAAAGAGAAAAAAAACATTTTTTTGAAAAGAGAATTTTTTTTCTAGACAGGCTCAGGAAGGAACTGAGATCATTTTTTACCCCCACCGTTTTTTTTTCCCCATAATGCGGTTCAGGGCTTCCGTAGGGAAATAGCCGTTACTGACGCTGAAAGCTGATCGCCTGAGTCGAGCCTTTCCGCTCTCCACTGTCACCGCGTTAGCTGACAAACATACCTCTCTTCATTACCGTCACGACATAGATGGTCGAAAGCTGTCAAAAGGTATTAAACGTAATATTTAAAAGGCCCGCTGTCTTCCTTCTAAGGAGGTACAAAAGGTATTCATTCTCGTAATGAAAGCACAACACACAGATGTAAATGTGCAATACCAAATGATCACCGCAAGGTGGGAGCACTGCGTCACTAAACGCAACATTGGATCTTGCCAAAAGGACATTCATGTTGTGTTCTCAAAAGGACTGTTCACATGGCAATCGAAGAAGTTGCAATAGTGTCCTGTAGTCTGACATGATATACTTCTAAGTTTGAGATATTGTATACATCTAAAACTATATTAAACAAACAAACAAACAAACAAAAAAATTACAACATAAAACATGAAAAAAGTTGTGTGACCCATTGCAGGAATATAATATTTGTACTTAAAAAACAAAAAACAAACAAAAAAAAAACTATTTAACAAACCACAAGACTATTTAAGTGGAGTTAAAAAAAAAAGAAGCTTCAAAGATGAGCAGTTACAGCAGCCAAATATATACCTTAAAACCTTGATGTTGATAAAAAGTGAATTGTACGTTGTACTCACCTTCTGTTGGCTTTCATCTGCACATTAATGTTGAAGGCTATATTGCATAATGTATGTTTACATACTGAATTTAATATATTTATTTGTATATAATTATAGATTATTCAGCTTATTGCATCAATGTGCAGATAAAAGCAAACAGTGGAAGAGACCTAATACACTAAGGGTTTCAGTATAGATAGAAAAACATACAATTGTATGTCTTACTGTTAATTCTGATTTGCTCAATGCTATCTTAAAGTCAACAGAAGGATTTAAATGGGTTCACTCACCACCATGTTGTTTCAAACCCAAATTACTTTCTTCTCCAGTGGAACACAACAGGAGATGTTTGGCAGAATGTTAGCCTCAGTCACCATTTACTTCATTGCATATTTTTTCCCATACAATGATAGTGAATGGTAACCGGTAACTGGAATGGTCCTGTTACTTCCTTTTCGGTACTCACCGATACAGGTATACCTGTTTTTTCCCCCTTTTTCTTTTCCTTTTTTTTTTTTACCTGAAACTGTTTCCATGTCAACATATTTTAAAATTTCTTCAAAATGGTGTCTAAATGAATTAATTAAATCTTTTATCAAACAAGTTAGAACAATTATTCTTCAACATAATATTGTATTATTTTTATCAAATAAGTGCTGGATTTCAGAGCATCACAATTGTGCAATATTGCTTGAATATATTACAATTACTATTGATTTATTATTTTTATTATTATTATTAGTAGTAGTAGTAGTACTATTACAGTGAATATTACATAATTTTACAGTAGCGACATATTTCTGTTGTCATACTTTTGTCTATTTAAATTTTACTTTTATTTTAGCAGAAGCTTTTATTTTGGAGTGAAGTCCTTTCTGTTTTTGTGTGTTTTTGACAGTAGTTTCTCACCTACATAAATGCAGGTTGCTACATGACCCAATGTGATTAAAAGAATATTCTCTGTTCAATACAAGTTAAGCCCAATCAATGGGATTTGTGGCATAATATTGATTACCACAAAAACTTATAAATTAAAAGTGCAAAAATCTGGATTACAGTAAGGACTTACAAAAGTGAATGGGGCCAATCTGTAAATGTTAGAATTCTCACTAATTCTAAAGTATAGTCACAAGACATTAACAATATGCATGTTAACATGATTTGAATGTGATGAAATCGCTTACTAAACTTTTCTATGCAAAGTTATAGCTCATTTTACAACTTCGTTGCCATGACGATGCAATGTCAACAAGCCCTATGAAAATAACAATTTAAACAACTTTACAGCTCAAATAATACATGAGTTTTAACAGAATAACTAATGTAAGTGCTTTCACAAAATTATAAGCTTCACATTTCTGCCATTAATCCCTCCACTTCAATTCACTTCAATTGTACCTCACTCTGACCTTCTTTTTAAAGAAAAGGAGGGACGAGTCTAAATATTTTTTTTATGTGGTAATTTAATTAAATGAATATATACTGTAGTCTAAATATATATATACATAAGTATGTGTCTTATGCTACAAAGTGAATTAGCGCACTGCTAGCAGTCATCTGCTATAAACAGAGTGCGCAATGCTCATGATGGTGTTTTCCATGTATGAGACAAGGGGCTCTAAAAGGTAAAGTATGACCACCCAGTATCGGCACAATGTCGACTCCACACATTCCCTTTGAATTGCACAGCACATGCAAACTATATATTTATCTCAGTATATTGCAGCCTTTGCGGTTTAATAATCACACTAATACATAGTGTGATTTTAATTTGTGCACTGAATGTTAACCCAATGACATTCATACGGTATTGGTATTTTTTGAACATGATTACAAGTACATGAGTGAGGTATTGGACCAGATTCCAATACTAGTAGTGAAATTGTAATTTTTGGGTGAACTATCCATTTAATAGCCTTTCAAAAAAAATATATATATATAATAAAAATCTAAGATAACCTTAAAAAAATTAGAGGTGGGTTGTGGTGGTAAATATTTCATCTAGGCTTCTGCATGCCCTCAGTTCAGTGATGCAATACTCATGAGGTCAAGAGGGATGAAGGCTACGCTCTTGACTTCACCTACTTAACACGTCCAGATATGTGCATGCACACACTCACACACACACAAACGAGCACAGTCCAACATAAATATACACTTTTAACAATGGACCAGCCCTACACCTTAAACCTTTGGCTACTAGTATTCAAAGGGATCTTCAGTAATATTTCTTCTCTGTAATTATATGTCTAATCTAAACTCAGCCACACTTACTGGCAGCTCACACCCCATCGGCCCCAGGAAGAGTGACCGCCATGGTCCTTGTAGTTTTATTGCAGCACTTAACCTCACACTCGTTATTAGAGGAGGCATTTCTCTAAGTGAGGCAATTGACTCCATTCTGTCCTCTTCAAATGCACTCTTCAGAGAGAGAGGAAGATTTTAGGCTTCTTCTGATCTGCAAATGCCACATGATTTAATGCTATTATAAAAATAAATGGTGTACAGCAATACCTTGGCCATTACTGCTGTGAATCGTTAAACAACAGTAAATCAGTGTAGTATACTAGGTAATTTCCTTTAAAAGATTAAGAGCAACTCTATTCCTGTGATTTTTATATTAGGATTATGATCGTTTTCATTGTTGCTATGAAAATTTATAGCAGAAGTGACCTGATCAACCTTATGTTCTCTTAAAGAACCTTTTACAAGCTCTGTTCTGGGGCCAGGTGAGCTGCTTTGTTGCACGCTGTCCACATATACATCTACTGTCTAAGCCAGCATCTTTTCAGAAATCAATTATAACTGGTTTGAAATGCTCTACATAAGCAGCAACTCCATTAATGGAAAGCTTACAAGAGACTCGACTGCACACTACACACATACAGTATATTCATTAAACGGGACTATTTGCTTTATACTTTTCACTACTGTAATAAATATATTTATAATCATCATTTCTCTATATTATTCACTATCTAGACCATTGCAATAGAATAGGCAATTTCAGTCACAATGTATTCTGGAATTGCCTATTTATAAAGGATGCATGTGATTCAGAATATGACCAAAATGAGGTATCGTATTCTGTCTACCTTTTCAAATGGGGCTGTGGAGCGGAGGGGGCCGGGGCCGGGTCGGAATATCGCGCGCCCGGTCCCCAATCGGCCTGATGAGGCGCGCGAGGGATAAAGGCGGCCGGTGACAATAGTTCCAGAGAGAGAGAATTACGGGCATGTCCGTCATGTGTGTGTATATGTTTGTGCTTTTGGTTTAAGTTTTCATTAAATATTATTTATGTTGACAAGCCGGTTCTCGCCTCCTCCTTGCCCATCCTTTAACTATGTTACATTGGTGCCGAAGCCCGGGAAGGAGGCGGGATGCCCATCGCAGAGTCCTCGACACTGCCGTCCACCCTGGGGAGCGCCGCTGCCATCTGCCGGGTGACGGAGTAGCCCGACTGCCCGGATGCGGGGAACGGCCGTCGTCCGCGGAGCAAGTGGGGACTGGATAACCCGACCACCTGGAGCGAGGGAGCCGCTGCCGGGGGCGGAGGAGTGCCCTGCCGCCCCCAGAGACGCGGAGGGGTCGAGGGAGACCGCCGTCCGTGAGGGGAGGAGGGAAGAAACTCTCCGACCGCCCGAAGCGGTAGAGCCGCTGCCAGGGGCAGAGGAGTGTCCCCATTTGCTGCCAGAAAAGCGGAAGCGCGTTCTGCCCGCTGGGGGTCGAAGGTTTCACTCCGGTTCGCCTGGGGTTGGAGCGGCTGTCGTCCGCCTGAGTGTGGAGGAGTGTTCGAGGACCACGCGACGGTACATCAGAGAACCGGTGAGTGAGCATTTTCTCTCTCTCTCTCCTCTCTCTCTCTCTCTTTCGCACCGTGTTGGCCTTTTCCCTTGCCTATTTTTTTTGTTGTTGTTTTCTTCCCCTCCTGTCTCCTCCCAGGGCGAGGAAGGCGGGGATGACCACGCGGGACGCAAGATACACCCCGCCCCAGGGATGGGGGGGGTGTACGTCATGCCGGTGGCACCCCGGCCTGAGATAACGCCGGGAGGAGTGTGGAGCGGAGGGGGGTGGGCCGGGTCGGAATATTGCGCGCCCGGTCCCCAATTGGCCTGATGAGGCGCGCGAGGGATAAAGGCGGCCGGTGACGATGGTTCGAGAGAGAGAGAGAGTAACCCTATAAAACACACTTAAAACCTTGTTTCTAATTCCCCTTTCCCTATAAATGTTTAGTCATATTGGGAATATGAAAATTAATTCCTAAATGCTTGTGCAAACTGCATAGGTGAAAGAGAGGGATGGATAGAGAACAATGAAAAGTCAGGTTATGTTCACAGCAACAATTGCTTGTATTCTCTTGAATAGCTGAATAATTCAGCAGTGGAAGAAGTGTATAGGGACAAAGGTAGTTCTAAACAAAGGCCAGTGCCAGCAAAGGTCTTCACACATTCTGCACTAGTAACAGTGGGCAAAAGTGCTGTTGTTTTCCTGGAATGACAGAGGGCAGGTTCTCACGGCACTTCTGCAGCATTAAAGGAGTAGTTCACCCATTTACTTCATCTCATGACGTTCTCAACCTGTAGGACTTTCTTTCTACTGTGAAACATAAAATGTGATGTTAGGTAGAATGTTAGCCTCAGTCACCATTCACTTTCATTGCATCTCTTTTTCCATACAATGATAATGAATGGTGACTTAGGCTAACATTTTGCCTCACGTCTCCTTTTGTGTTCTTTGGAAGACAGAAAGTCATATGGGTTTTTATAACATGTCTACTGAATGAAATTTACATTTCCAGTAATTAAAGAAAAACAGTTGTTCAAACAATAACTTCTACACACCCTCATGCCATCCCACATATGAATGACTTTTCTTCTTCTGCAGAACACAAACAAAGCTTTTTAGAAGAATATCTCAGCTCTGTAGGTCCTCACAATGCAAGTGAATGTGACCAAAATGTTAAGTTCCAAAAAGCATATAAAGGCAGCATAAAAGTAAACCATACAACTCCAGTGGTTAAATCTATATCTTCAAAAGCTATATGATAAGTGTGAGCGAGAAACAGATCAATATTTAAGTCCTTTTTTAGTTTAAATTCTCCTCCCTGCACAGTAGGTGGTGATATGCATGAAGAATGCAAATTGCCAAAAACAAAAGAAGAAGAATGTGAAAGTGAAAGTGGAGATTGATCATAAAAAAGGATTTAAATATTAATCTCTTTCTCACCCATACATAGATCACTTCTAAAGATATGGATTTAACCAATTGAGTCATTTGAATTACACTTAAGCTGCCTTTATTTGCTTTTGGACCTTCAAAGTTTTGGTACCCATTCGCATATATTATATGCTGAGAAAGTCTTCAAAAAAATGGCTTAATGGTGAATAAATTATGGGACATTTTTCATTTTTTGGTGTACTATCCCTTTAATATTTGGATTTGTTGAGCTTGATAAATACAGTCAAAAATAGAACATTATAGAAGATTAATAGAGATTATTTACTTGTTTTCCTGCCAAGCTTTTAATAGGGGAAATCACACAGTAACAGGCTTGTGCTTAAAATGTGGGACACGGCTAAATATTATGTTTTTGGTGATTAAAATAAGTTCATTATATATTATTTTATTACACAACTCTCTGGAATACTCTATTCTGATTCGCCTTCTAGCGGTCTGATATTTCTGAATAATAAATATGATATCAGACCAGTCGTCCCAGTATTGAGAGTAATCTTGTATGAATTTGTCTCGTATAACTCTGCGATCTCAACAAGTAATCTATAAATGTAATTTCAACTCAATCAAATCAATGCCAAATATCCATTTATTTAGCAAGTAGTCCTGTAAAAAGCTGGATAATGAGCAGTCAGACAATCATTTTCACAAAATAAACGTCACAGAACTCAGAAGTAAACTGGAGGTGGAATTCAGCTTCTATGACTCGCATTTTTTATTTTCACACAATAACATAATTTAAATGCAAATCAGATTTCATGTGTATGTAATTATTTATTTGATACAGCAGGTAACTGTAATAAGCAGGATAATGTACAGTCAGCCAGTCATTATCACAAAATAAACCCCTTCAAGGTGATACAAATCCTGATCACGGTTTATTTTGCGATAATCTGACAATCCCTTACACATATTATAACAGAATATTATATAACTATAATAGAATAAAATTGATCTACAATGAATCAAATATAAATTCAACAGATTTTGTCTAATTTATGAAATTGTTGAAGATATAATGTGTTTGAACTTTTCCATTAAGGGGCAATATTTGCCCCTGGATTTGATTTTCAGGGGTATTTTGTACCTTTTATTGGGCATTATTTCCAACCAAATAAAAAATATAAGGAGTCCTCCTTTTATGTCAAACACTTAAAGGTAATCATCGATTAACACAAATATACAGTATATAGCTATTGAGAATTTATAACATTTTACTTATAAAATTCAATCAACATCAACTCATACTGTATACAACAAGTATAATAAGGCTGAAATTGTGAAATATATTTTGGGGCATTTTTAGCCCCTATATTTTAAATTTCTGGGGCATTTCTTGCCCAATAGCCACCTTTAATTTCTGACCATTTAAATAAACTACTTCT